>NC_080164.1:161121529-161323556 GCF_950295315.1 Erinaceus europaeus
GACTAGAAAGCTGGGTCAGGGCAGAAAGTAGCTCCCAAATATGGGAAAAGTATATAAATACCATTAACTGTAGATCCTATCAATCTGACCTAGGACCCATGTCTGCTCATACTTAGCACATAAGGCTATGCAATCTCTGCATCCCACCTGTCTGAATTTGCATTCCATGGTCATAGCTAGGAACATTCTAGGCTGTACTAATTTCAGGACTAGTCTTTCTTGAGTGGCAAAGAATGTTGACCCAGCCTTCCTTTGGAGAGTGGGGCAGTAACTTTAAACCATTACTATTCTACACTGAAGGCAAGGCCCTGTAGAGGCTCACAAGAGCGTTTATGATGTTGTTCCTGATGGAGATGACCAGTGATGGTGCAGGAGGGATCTGTCATCCTTCTATTCCCAACATACCTGTGGGAATTCCAGAAATCCCTGCCTAGGGCCCTGGGTGATGAGGTGGCCTGGTAGTGATCAAAAGGGTCATCATTATCCAGATTTAATTTTTTAAACTAGCTTTATTTATTGGATAGAGATGGCCAGAAATCAAGAGGGTGGAGAGGTACAGAGGGAGAGGGAAAGAGAGACACATGCAGCACTACTTCACCACTCATGAAGCTCTCCCCCTGTAGGTGGGGACCAGGGGCTTGAACACGGGTCCTTGTAAAGTGTAATGTATACCTTTAACTAGGTGTGCCACCACCTGCCACCACCCCCCACACACACACACAATCTGATTTTTGTAATCTTGACTTTATCTGATGTAACTAGGCTTAGAGTGACTGAGGGAAGTGAAATAGGAAGTAGGTAGAGAGATTATCTAAGACAGACCTTCTACTTTCTGCATCCCATAAAGAATTTTTGTCCATATTCCCAGAAAAGGATAAAGAATAGGGATGATTCCAATGGAGGGGATATAACATGAAACTCTGGTGATGGGAATTTTATGAAAGTGTGCCCCTGTTACTTTACAATATTTTTAATAGCTATTAAATCACTAATAAATAAAAAAAGAATATCTGAGCAAATGGAATGGACACTTTATGGCTGTGTTTGATATTTTATTTAAATACTTCTGTCTGAAAATCTACCAACAAAATACCAACTATATTCTTCCTTATAAAAGACTTCCTAGAATTCACTCAAACTACTATGAATTCCACAGATGAATTATATTACTGCTAAGACTCAAATGAACTGATCAGGTAGCTGGATGGTTAAAGCTTTCATTGGAGTGTGTTGTCATATACCTAACAAATAAAAAATATCATCAGTTGCTACTTACTAAACACTTCAATGACACTGATATTTATCCTAAGAAGATAATTTTTTATAGTCCTTCGAGTATCTAAAAGTTTTATGGGTTCCAGCATCCCTGAATGAGATAAAAAAGACATTTTAAAGCAAAGAAATGAAAATACACCCTATAAGTGTGATTACTATATAATGACTTGAGAACAACAATGTGCCCACTAAATTTTTACCAATATAATTAAATTTTTCTAAGCAATTGACCAGCTTGAAGGAAACAATTTTATTTTTTAATTAAAAGTATGGCTCTTAGGAAAAATAAAGCCAAGAAACAGAAATATCTCCCCCACCTCTCTCTCTCTGTGTATGTGTGTGTGTGTTCAGAATGAAGACTAAAATAAACACATTTTTTTACTGAAAATTGAACTTGCTTTTAACCTATAGGATGATATAGTTGTACTTATTCAAAGGTAATTAATCAGAAGTTTCATTCATGTGGCATGAACAACAAGTAGAGGGAAATAACTCATAAGGACCTTCTAAATAGCATTAAGAGAGCTCTGAATGCCCATGTAATCAATCACTGGAGTCTTCAGGGACTCCATGGTCACATAATGTGGTCTTTGCTGGGTTATTGCTGCTGAGTATAATACTATTTCAAAAATAGTTTGTATTATGGTCTATACTCAGTAACTGCCAAAATTCATGATGGAAATTGCATATTAACTTCATTTTATTTTTTCCTCTTTTTATTACATCTCTAATCCTTTGGAAGCTCCCATACTCTTCAGATTTTAATTAATCTGTTAAACTGTTATAAAAATTTTCTTTCCTAAAGAATCATGCTTTGCATTCCTATATTCCAATCAAAGAAAAATATGTTTACATAATAGTTCTTGTATAACGAGAGAAGGGTTAAAACAAACAAAAAAAGTAGAATCATGAGGAAAACTGCACTAAATTTATTTGAATATATGTTAGTCTTTATACTTAAATAATGACCAACTACAGTTGTTTTCCTACTTAAAATACTTCTTTGCTCTAAGACATCAAAGTGGACTTGAATGGTACTCACAGGATAGAATGCATGTCTTGTACAAGGCCCAGATTTGAACACTGGTGCCCCAGAGAAGTGTTATAACACTGGGGAAAATAAATGCAGAAGATTGTCTTCGTTCTCTTAGACAAATCTGAATTTTTAAGAAATGTATAAGCCTAAAATATAAAAATTATTACACTAATAAGTGTCAGTAAAATTAACTAAACCTCATTTAATGCCTACTAAGACCCAAAGAGTAACTTTGAATGTAAGTGATATGTAAATGTAACTCATTTATTGTTCACAAAAAGAAACCTATGATGAGGCATATTATCATCAATTTTATTTTTAAAAGAGGGAAGTAAAGCAAAGGTGATAAAATAAATATGATACCATATATCAAGAATTCTCCAAGGTTAAAATTTAAACCCAAACAGCTTGTTTCTGGAAAAGAATTCAAATATTGAAACAATCATAATTTGTTTGAAAAAAACCTTGGGGAAAATGAAAAATAATAAATAATGTGGACTTTGCTGTCCTTTAGAGTTATAAAGAAAAATGTATAGTAGATTAGTAATAGGTATTACATTCATGAAGATAAGTATTTTCATCCTAGTATTGAGCAACTGACAGCTCTTGAACAAAGAGAAATGCACAACTTTTATTACACTCAGCTCTATGGAAGACACTTATTATTACACCTAATTCCTAGATTTGCTGCATAGCCATTATCCACCAGTAGCATGCATCACCATTCAATGAAATAGAGTTTCATAGCTGTTATTTTATCTTTACCATAATATCTTCAGTATCAAAAACAAACACCCAGTGTGGTATAATTAAGCTAGTTATTGCTAAGGCTATGTCATGGCACACTTGGAAAAGCTCATGTTTGCAGGTATAAGGGCCTAGGCTCAAGCCCCCAGTCAACACCTGCCGGGGAAAGCTTCACAGGTAGTGAATTAGTACTATAGGTGTTTCTTTTTCTCTCTCCCTCTTTACCTCCCCTTCACCTCTGAATTTCTTTCTGTCTCTATCAACAAAGAAAAAGAGGGAAAAATGTCCTCTGAAAACAGTGGATTCATGTCATATGCTTTACATTGGTTTGTTCTAGCCCTCCCCCGCCAAGAGAATTGGATCAGTCCAGTTAATTTCGCGGGCCCGCTTGGCCCCGCCCCAAGGAACCCCGAGAGAGGGTTCCTGAGTTCGAGAGTGCCAGAGTTGGAGAGTTCCTGAGTTCCTGAGTTAGACAGAGTTCCTGAGTTCCTGAGTTCGAGAGTGCCAGAGTTTCAGAGGGTTCCCCAGTAGGAGAGTTCCAGAGTTCCAGAGTTGGAGAGTTCCCGAGTTACAGAGTAAGAGGGAGTGCTTGTGCCGCCGCAAAGAGACAGCCGAGTTCTGTTTGGTGATTAGTTTGTCTTAGTTTGTGAATCGTTGTTCCTGAATAAAGAAATACAGCTTCCCTGCCCAGCCGTTGTCTCCGCGTCTCTGTTACCCGCCGTGAAGCTAGACCCGCCCGGCAAGAGCCTCTGAATTTTAACAACAGATTCATAGTGCAGGTGCAGAAGTCTAGCAATAATCCAGGAGGCAATAAATAATAGATAATTATTGTTAAAATTGTAATAGTACCTCCTGTGCACCAGATATTTTTCTAAGATCCTAACCACATTAACTCATTTAGTCCTATTAAAAATCCTATAAGCTGCATTATTGTCTACATTTTAATAATGATAATAATAAACTATAAAATATTTCATAAATACTACATACATTAACTGACTATAGAATAAGTAAGAAGCAAGTAGATGTGTGTGTTTTTTTATTAGGTTTTAATATGTGTGAACACACCAGAAACTGTTTTGTTTTAATATTATACTTAGATTACTGGGGGGAAAAGTATTAAAGAGTGCCAGAAGTAACATAATTTTTCTAGTCTTTTTATTTTCTGTTTCCTGTCTTCCATTACATCTGGATGGTACTATGCTCTTTTAAAGCACAGAGAGGAAAGGAAAGAAGAAAAAAAAAGAAAAGAAAAGAAAAGAAAAGAAAAGAAAAATATCAGGCCAGCAAAATAGCTCACTTTAGAATATTGCCTTGACATCAATGGAACCCATATTTGAGCCTAACCCCTAGCTACATGAATGGAAGTTTCAGTTGTGCTATTATCTCTTTTATTATCTATCGTTGTCTCTTTGTTTCTATATAAGTAATAAATAAATAAATAATAAAATTTTAATAGCTCAAGTTCCAAGTCTCTAAACATTTTCCTCGAGCATACTAACTAATGGTCATTTACTATGTATAAACTTGTTTGTAACTTTGAGGTGATAATTAAACCATTTCACACTTATTATAATTTATGTAAAATTATATGTCAATCAATCTCCCTCTCTCTCTTGTTCTTATTAATTGTACAAAATTGTAAGATTACAATATATAATCCCACACCACACTTACCACCGAAGTTCTGTATTCCCACCCTCCCAAAGATAACCACCTTAGTTCTCACAAGTCTTGCAAATAATTTGCTTGCTTCTTTTCTTTTCTCTCTTTTCTCTGTTTTCCTTCATTCTTTTCTTTCTTTCTTCCTTCCTTCCTTTCTTACATTATTTTCTCTAACTCTCTTTCTCTTTCTTTCATTCTTTCTTTTTGGGGAGAGGCAAGTTCATGTGAATCAGATTTCTAGAATCTACATATGAGTGAAACCATAGGGCGGTTAAATTTCATCTCTTTATTTATTTTACTAAGCATAATCATTTCCAGTTCCATCCACTTTGTTACAAAGGACATGATATCTTCTTTCTTGATTGCAGAGTAGTATTCCATGGAATATATATTCCATAACATCTTTCACCCGCCATCTGTTGATGGGTATTTCGTATGCTTCCACTCCTTGGCTATTGTGAATAATTCAGCTATGACCATAGGATGCAAATGCCCTTTTGAATTAATATTGTAGTGCTCTTTAGTTAAATGCCCAAGAGTGTGTTTTAATTCATTTGGTAACTCTTAATCTTTTGACTGATGAATTTAAGCTGTTTACATTTAAGGTGGTCCCCACCTTCAGGGGGAAAGCCACAGAAATGGTGAAGCAGGGCTGTAGGTGTCCCTCTGTCTCTCTCTCTCATTTTCTCCTCCTCCCCTATTAATTTCTCTCTGTCTCTAGCCAACAATAAATAAACAAAAACATTAAAAAATAAAATAAAATAATGAAAAGAAAAGCTGTTTCTGTCCTTCTGTTTGCATTATTAGCTTGGAATACCTTGTTGCAGCCTGTCACCCAAAGCGTCTGTTTGTCTTTCCTTTGTGTGTTTCTTGGAGATTCAGAATAGATGGTTTATGCTTTTTAATCCATTTAGTAACTCTTAAACATCTTTTGACTAGTGACTTTAAGCCATTCACATTTAAGGGGATTATTGATAAATGCGGTTTTCTTATAGCTATTCTTTTTGTTTTGAGGTGTTTTATGTTCTGCTGACTTTTTTTTTTTCCTGTTTGTTATCTGTTTTTAACTTTATGTGGATGGTCTTCTATAATGGTCTTGCCTACTGTATATATTTTTCCTATTTGTCTTTATCCTTTTTTGTTTGTTTGTTTTGTGTTTATCATGAATATTGTGGCTAACTTACAATATCTACAAGAGTCTTTTTTAAGTTGGTGTTGGTTTACCAACTTTGGACTGTGCCACTCTAACCATTTTGCTCTCCTCTTTCCTGTGTCTGGTTTTCCCTATTGTTGTTGTGTTCCTGGTTCTAGTCTAATATTTATAATCTCATAAAAGTTGGTCTTCTTTTGGTTCTTTTCATGTGGAACTCCTTTCAATAATTCTTACAAGACTGGCTTGTTTGTGGAAAATTCCATTAATTTCTGAATGTTTGAAAAGATCTTCATTTCTCCCTCATATTTGAAGGATAATTTAGTATGATACAGTAGTCATGGCTGACAATTTTTATATTTTAATTACTTTAACTATGTTATTCCACTCCCTGTTGCCTCTAGGGTTTTTGATGATAAATCTGAGGAGAACCTCCTGGCTTTGCCTTTGTATATGATTTTCTTCCTTTCCTTAGCAGTCTGCAATATAGTTTTTTTCCTTGTCCCTGATTTTGGATAGTTTTACAGTGGTGTGTCTTGGGTTTTGTCATTTTGGATTCAAAAATTTAAGTGTGCATTCAGCTTCTTGTATTCCTATATTCGGAACATCATTCAGGTATGAAAACTTTTCTGCTAAAAATCCTTTGGATATGTTCTCTACTCCTCTGTCCCTCTCTCCTTCCTTAGGTATCTCAATAACTCTGATGTTCTTCTTTCTGATGGAATCTACTATTTCAGAAAGAAGTGCTCCATTTTTCCTAAACCTTTCCTCTCCAAGAGTTTTAAATTCATAGAATGTGGTACTTGTGTCTTCTAGCAATGATAATCTCTCCTCCATCTGATTAAGTCTACTGCCAAGGCCTCTTACCTCAACCTGAATTACATTCAGATTGTCCTTTAGGCCCTGCATTTTTGTTTGAATTTTTTTTTTTTAGTTTATTTATTTATTTTCTTCTGTACTTTGTAATTCTCTGGTAAAATGATCACTGATTTCTTAAATCTTAAGTTTGGTTTCTTAAATTGATTTTATAAAGAGTTTTCTGAACTTTATCATTTTTTTTTCTGGATCTGTGACTATCTAGTCATTTGGGTTTTCTTCATGGCTGTCTGTGTATTTCTCAGTTTTCACATTTAATGTAGCTTTGGTCCTACTAGCAGGAGGTGTCACAACTAAGGTGTTTGATTTCCCTGTTTTTATATTTTGGTGGAACCAGTGGAGACAGGGGTTGGTGTATCCTGTGTCACCAGTCAGGTTTAATGTCTTTAACGTCAGTATAGACTTTTCCTGCTGTTGTTCTTGCCTTGAGTGTGGTGGCTACAGCCTTGAAGAATTCCTTTCTCCTTAGTATTCAAAGATAGAGCAAAATTTAGGGCCCCCCTAAATTCCCTCCCTTCCCTCCTCCAACCATGTGTTCTGTTTTGTAAGTATAAAAATGGCACCTGATGTCACTGAGCATGACTTCTTAAGATTTGAGACCTTTCTACTCACTTCTGATAAGCTTGTCTCTACCTACTTATGGCTGAGCTACTTAATAAAATTCACAGTTGTGGGGGGAGCGGTGACTACCCTGAGTCACTAGCCTGGTTTAGGGTCTTTGATGTCACCATAGGGTTTCCCTGATATTATTCCATCCTCTGTGGGGTAACAGTATTGGAAATTTAAGAGTAAATTGGAGAGTTCTCTCCCTATCCCCAAAAGTTTTTACTTTAACCTAAACCTGGAAGTAGCAAACCTAGGCTGTAAATCTCCCCATTTGTCTTCAACCATCACTATGTATGTTTCTCCCTCACCTCTTTTCTGTCCACAAGTCACATACTGTACTCACTTGCTTCTTGTTGAGTTTCTGAAGAAATTTTGGCTGTATTTTGTTGAGTTTTCAGGTGGCTGTCCATTCTTTTTCTAGTTGATGCAGAGAGAAAAGTGACTCTGCTGTTACTCCATAGTTAGGCCTCTAGAAGTTTCTATGTTTTTATCTCTATTTCTTTCTCATAAAAATGAAATACAGCATTTTAAAATGTTGATGTTCCTTATAAAAATCTTATATACATATGTAATCTAAAATGATGTTTGAAAAAGCAGGCAGATTGTTTACTACTCAGTGGAGTTAACACATGCCATTCATCTGATTAGAGAAAATATATTTATGATAGGTGGAAATACTTCTACTCAGAGGTAATTTCAGTAATAGTAAAAACACAAAATCCTTTGAAAACTAAGAAGAGGCCTAGATAGTGGCATACCCAGAACCATATTACATTGTACTAGGACATAAGTTCCAGCCTCCAGTCTTCTACTGTAAGAGGGAACTTCATAAGTGCTATAGCCTTGCTAAAGATGTCTCTGTTTTCCCCATTTCTCTTCCTCTCTGTTTCTCTATATCTCTGTAAGGAGAAAAAAAAAAAAAAAGACGGTTGTGGAGTTATGTAGATACTGAGCCTCAGAAATAATGCTGGTGGCAAAACATGATGATAATAATGCACTCTTTTAACATTGTGGTGTGTTTGTATGTGTGTATGTACGTATGTTTGTGGGAAGTTGTAAGTAAACTTTTGAATTTTGCTTTTTCATAAATCTATTACATTCCAGTGTGGGTTCAAGAAATGTGTCTAAAGATATGATGATAATGGAAAATTCCAGGTAAAACTTAGTCTAACTTAATAGATAATTAATCAGCACCAAACTTACCATTCTTCAAATTCTGTTGTATTGTACAAGCCACTTGCTTTTTTCACAACATTTTTATTGGCTTGCCTATAGGAAGAGATTCTGCCTTTCGGAAGAAAATAGACAGAAAAAAAAAAGACAGCACATAAAAAGTGGGAGATTACCCAGACAATCCAATCTTGCATCAGATACTATTAGGAAAATTAGTTTTTCATTGTCCAAAACTCTCTATATAACCCAAGGTCCTTCTGTAGAATCTGGGTTGTTTAAAGGAGACTTTTATTTTTATTTATAAACTAGATTTTATTTATTTGTTTTTGTTGTATTGGGGACTTCCCAGTTCCAAGCCAACTTTTTCATAGACACACACACACACACACACACACACACACACACACACACACACACACACACACACACACACACACACCATAGCACCAGAGCTCATATGTTAAGAATCAGAGAAGCTAGGTGTAGGGTCTATGACAACCCTTTGTACAGACACTGCCGCAAGTCTGTAATCTTAGACTGATTTCAAAATACCATCCTAGCACCATGTTGTCTTTTCAGACATCTTTTATTGGAGGAAGACATAGCACAAGTATGTTTCAGGTGAGCTAACATGACACCAATCAGTTTTTTTTTTTTTTTCCAGGGCAGAGGTAGAAAGAACTGGAAAGAGAAATGGCTACCACTCTAGAGAAGGTGCCACTCTCTATTGCCTTAAGTACTGTTGGGTGGTACTAATGACAAACCACATTTTTACCTGGTCTTCAAATTAATTCTTTTTAGATTAAAATATATAATGTTTTCTATCTTAACTCTTTTTCAGCCACCAGGTTCCAGATGCTACCATGATGCCAGCAGAACTTCCCAAGGCATATGACCCTACCAATGTGTCCTGGAGCCCCGCTTCCCCAGAGCCCCGCCCCACTAGGGAAAGACAGAGAAAGGCTGGGAATATGGATCGACCTGTCAACACCCAAGTTCAGTGGGGAAGCAATTACAGAAGCCAGACATTCCACCTTCTGCACCCCATAATGACCCTGGGTCGACACTCCCAGAGGGTTAAAGAACAGGAAAGCTATCAAGGGAGAGAACAGAGTATGGAGTTCTGGTGGTGGGAATTGTGTGGAACTATACCTCTATGGTCTTGTCAGTGATTCCATTTTATAAATAAAAACCTAAAAAATATAAATATATACTGTGGTTTTTACTCCACTTGTGTGAACAGGCAGTGTCTAAATGTCCACTAAATCAACCTTCACCCATGTTTCTTAAGTAGTACACATATTTCTTAATTAATATGATATTGGTTTGCAATACTATGGAGGGTTCAGGAATGTAGTTTCACATCTTCATGAACTCATATACCATAATATACCTAACACAAAAATCCCAATAGTATTCATCACTATAAATAGACCACTCTGGCTCTTTTACTCTCATTTTCCTCATTTCCCCTCTATTAAACCCCAAATTTTTGTTGATGTCAGAGTTTAAGAATTTTGTATTGCTTGTTTGCTTGATTTATTTCTTTATAGCCCATATGTATCAATAAGTGAAACTACCCAATATAATCAATTGTTTTGCAAAGGAAACACAAACTGCCTACAACCAAGTCTCATAGTTATTAAAAAAAATACTATTTGATTTATACCACAGTGATCATATTTG
Source organism: Erinaceus europaeus (assembly GCF_950295315.1). Lineage (NCBI taxonomy): Eukaryota > Metazoa > Chordata > Mammalia > Eulipotyphla > Erinaceidae > Erinaceus > Erinaceus europaeus. The sequence continues at coordinate 161,131,744 of NC_080164.1, forward strand.
AGCCCATGCTTTCCTACGAAAGGAATATTTAAATCTGTGTTTCACATTCTCTAAGTGCTGTATTGTTTGTTTGTTTTTAATTTGAGGCACTGAGTTGATAGAGCTCAAAGGAAAACAAAATAGATTTATTCATCATTGAACACAATTAATTGTATACTGGCCTTTTTAGGAACGGAGTTAGATAAGATGACTTAATCACAATTTTTCAGGGGAAAATTATAAATAATTAGCCAGTCATACTATGACTCTGGCAAAAGAAAATGAAACTCAATATATCCAAGCAAATGACGATCTGATAAGGAAATTACTTACAGGGAATATTCCTTATTATAACTAGTTTTGCACCATAGAGCAATACCTATTGCTTGAAACTACCTCTTTTTAAATATAAGACTAAATATGATGTCATCAATATAATGATACCAGAAGTCAACAGATCCCTATAATTGTTTATTAATAGCTATCATGTTTCTTCTTCTCATCCAAGAAAACTTGAAATTATTTATAAAATCATGTATAGTGAAATTAGTGAAAATGGAATAATTCTTATATCTAAACCCTTTCTATAATATGACCAAACTGTGAAGAATTACTGTGTGAAATAATTTGTCAGTATAGTTATTGCCATAGTTCAGTCCCCCCAAACTTGAGGCTCAGGTACCACTGGTGACTGTGAACAGAGAATGGTGGGTGGCAGGCATTTCTTGAGAGCAAATAAAAAAAATTGAGTCCAGAGAATACCATCAAGGAAAGAAAAATGTATGAGGGCTTGGAGGACAGCCTAATGCTTATGCAAAAGACTTTCATGACTGAGGTTCTAAGGGTCTAGGTTCAAGTCCTAGCACCACCACCAAAAAAAAAAAAAAAAAAAAAAGCCAGTTCTGTAGTTCAAATAAAATAAGTAAACAGTTAAGGTAAGTAGACAAAAAATATGAAAAATATTTTAGTGGCTTTACAATATTTAATGGCTTTACAAACTATATACATACATACTCATTACTTAAACAACTCTATTATAAATGTACTTACAGAATTATCCCATATCAGTGATGTTGGAAGTACTATAGTTTTCTATGGAGGGGATGAGGAAATAGAACTCTGGAGATGAGAACTCTAAGGAATCATACTCTATTATCTTACAGTTTTGTAAACTCATATTAAATCATTAAAAACTTACAAAAAGTGTATTATATAATTGCAAAAGCACTATCAAGTTTGTATATTTCTAATTTTTTAAAAATATTTATTTGTTTTAATGGAGAGATGAGAAAGTGAGAGAGAATGAGAGAAAGAGAGAAAGAGAGATACATCAAATCACTGCCAGAGGCTCTAACCAGGAACCTTGAGTAGACCTTACAGTTCATACTATGTGCACTTAACCCAGTATACCATCACCCAGCCCCCTCTGAATAAAAATATTTACAAAGAACAAATGAAAGTTACAGAGTTGAAAATCAATATATTCAAAAATAAAATATCACTAGAGTGGTTGTAAAATTTGATCTTGCTGAAGAAAAATCAATGAACTTGAAGTTATACTGAAAAAGATTGTGAAATCTGAAAAACAGAGAGAAACAAAAATGATAATCATCAATTATGTCATCATTTGTTGAAAATACCAACCTTTCCCATGTTTTTTATTTTGTCAAAAAGAAAAATAAAGTTGGCAGCTAATTCTAGACAGTTAATTTTATTTTATTGGGATATATATATCTATCCTTATTCCAATAATTTGTTGTATTAATTACTTTATTTTTTAACTTTTTTAAAAAAATTATTATTACCTTTATTTATTTATTGGATAGAGACACCCAGAAGTCAAGAGGAATGGGGAGAAGAGGGATAGAGACAGAGAGACACCTGCATCCTTGCTCCACTATTTGCAAAGCTTTTCCCCTGCAGGTGGGGATTGGGGACTCGAACCTGGGTCCTTGTGCACTGTAACATGTGTGCTTAAACAGGTACGCCACCACCCAGGACCATTACTTTAATTTTTAAGACTTAAGGTAAAATATGCGCCTAATTGTTTTTTTTTAAGTCATATTGACTATTATTCACTCTGTCAATTTCTGCCAAATGGCAGCTAAGATTCTGATAAATAATTTAAAATTTTTTGGTTCAGCTTTTCTGCCAAGCCAGGCAGCACTGCTGAGCCCTGTGAATGTCTAAACAAGTCCCATTTATAGTCTGTAGGCTGTGAGGCAATTAGTCACCATGTTCTCATCAGGAGAACAACATGGAAAGGCTCCCACCATTCAGCCCCACTGGTAGGCCACTGAGGTGTAGATTTTCTCTTGAGTTTGCTGGTCAGTTCTCTGTCTCCTGATGTCAGCAAAGAGCTTCCCCACTGCTGCTCCAGCCTCTGAGGGCAGTAGCGATGGAGACTCCTAGTTGCATTTGGTGAATCTTAGGGGAGTCCTTTCCTCCCTTCAGCAGTGTTTTTATTGGTATAACAGACTGGCTGTGGTGCCTCAACCAATAAACTGCTGCTTACTAGCCAATCAGTCTCTCCTTAGTTTGCTCTCTGTCCATGAACCACATGTGTTTGCACTTTCTTCCTAAAGTCCTGCCTTGTTGTGTTCCCAGATGTTGTCCTTTGATATTCCAAGTTGACCTGTGAGAGGAGAGAAGAGAAACACAGTTGTTGCTCTGTAGCCCTGCCTCAACAATAAAATTTTAAATTAAAATAAAATAAAGTAAATCTTTTCTCTGAAGGATTTATGTAACTGTCAAATAAATACACGAAAAGACATTAATGCAAAGTTCAACTTCATTATTCATTAGTGTAATGTAAATCAAGGACACATAGTTAATTGTACACATTTATAATGAGGACTATAATTAAATAAGTAAATAAATGACAGGCAAAAGCAAGTACTTAACAGAATATAGCATTATTCTAAAAGTCAACAGGAAGATAAGTGAAAGTCTTCATCAACTAATGATTGAGTAACAAAATATGGAGTAGCCATATAATCAGATATTTATGTGGTACTGTATTCTACAACATGGAAACCTTAACGAGAGTTATGTTAAGTGAAAGCCTTCAGTCACAAAGGCTACATCATTGTTTGGTTATATCTAAGTGAACCAAGAAAACAGAAAGCAAATTAGCATTAGCAGTGGTCTAAGGACTGAGAAAATTGAGTGATCATTAATAAACAAAGGGTCACTTTTGGGAAGTAATGGGCATGCTTTAAGATTAACTTATTTTGATAGTTTCCAGCCTCATGAACATAATAAAAACATTGAATTGTTCTTTTTAAATGAATTGATTTTGTGTTGTGTTATTTGTATCTCAGTGAAGCCGCTTTAAAATAAAAATAGAGAAGACTATAAGTGCTTAACAAATAAATTCAAATTAAAAGCTCTTCTTAAAAAACTTCACAGACTCCTCTAGAATATATGGCTTGTTTCTCCTTTCTCATGTCGAGTTGCTTCTCTAGCACTGAGGTCTCTGTTAAACATCTCTGAAAACCTGCCAAATGTAAACATTTCTGAAAACCTGCCAAATGTTTCCCATTTTGTCTATGATAACACAATCCCACAGTGTGTATTCTACTAACAAATATTTTGCATTTTATACTACTGTTCCTTCTTTGCCCAAGTCTCAATATAAATTATCAAATAAAGAAGCTTTCCTTCACTGTCTCCATTTATTCTGACCTCTCTATCTTAATATTGATTTCATTATATTTCAGAGGATATTAATCCATTAATTGTCGGCTTTTCCCCCTAAAATGTGGCTTAAAACATATACATACTATGTGGTCTTCATCACTTCTGTCTACACAATGACTACTATAATACCTGTAGTAAATAGATGTGATTATTACTGAATAAATAAAAACTCCACTTCCACTGCTTTAGCTGTACCACATAGTACATAAAGTCTAATAGTGAGAAAAAATAAAAGTGAGCTAAATGTCAGAACTAAAACAATTCTGCAGTCAGCAATAACTAGATAGATAATTGTAGAAGGTTTTTTTCAAATCACAAGTCTTCCTTTTTACACTCCAAAATAATGACTGTGGTTACTGTTGCACCTACAACATAAGCTGGGTAAATTTTTAAAATAAGATAAAAAAAAAACTTAGGTTTTTATAACACAGTAAAGATGCACATGAGTGATTAATGTTACAATAAACCATGGCACTACAAATAAATCCCTCTTTTGCTATAAATGGGGTTATTTCCTCTACCAGGGACTTCTTAGCCAGAGATAATAATTTGGATCTCTTCTGCATTTGTCTACTTCAATCTAAGGTTAGCATTTGCTGGTTCATTGATTTTTCTTTTAAGAACACCATTAAGTTTCCAATAGATTATTATCTCCTATCACCTATCTATATTCCATCAAAATTGAGTTGTCTTTTGAAAAATTCTTGAGTATACAACACTTCAACATTAATAGTTATTTTGATATTTTGGTATTCTTCCACAACTTTTTATAGAGTATTCTCTTTTCTTTGAAATCTATGTTTTTAAAATGTCTGAATGCTAATATCAATGATGTATGTTCTTGTCATTACGTATAGTTACACATGGAATGGTCTATAGAACAATTTCAAATATATTATGTTATATGATTTCAAAATTAACTTTTACTCTTGTTTAGTAGATGGTAACACTGAATATTCCAATTTTTACCTGAGTTCACACATTAAGCAGAATAGACTGAAATTGAAATTTCATTTTGTTTAAGCTTGTAAACTTCTATTGAAGACTTAAAGCAAGCCTAGTGGGGCAGCTGGCGGTGTATGTGGTTAAGAGTACATGTTACTATGTGCAAGGACCCAGTTCTCTCTCTTTCAATCTCTATCTCTCCCCCTCCTCGCTCAATTTCTTTCTATCCTAGCAAATAAAAAACTAGAAGAAAAATAATAATTAAAACTGACTCCACTTTTTTTTGTAACTTCGCCCCTTCTTATCATCCTGATTTTTTTCTCATCTTTCCTCTCTTCCATTTATTTTCCTACACGAAACTTAATGGTATCAGACAGTTTTTAGAAAACCCAAGACTGTTCAGAAAGCTGCCAAAATAAAATTGTTTAAAAGATTCTGTAAAAGGGATGTGACCAACAATTATCCAACAGTACTGGCCACAACTTTTGGAACAATGTGTGTGTGTGTGTGTGTGTGTGTGTGTGTGTGTGTGTGTGTGTATAAAAGACCCTGAATTACATAACATTTCCTGCACATACATTGTAAAACTTCAATCCTGCTTAACTTAGGGAGCTAACTGACTCACAGTGTTCTCTTCATATTAAAGTGTTCAAACTTCAGTAATTTTAACAACTGTTGTATTTTTAACTTGATACTCCTTAATAAATATTTATTTATTAACTATTTATAATTAAATATTCATTTATCATTTATAAAATAAATGGTTTATTTATTCATTCATTTGTTTATATTTAAATAACATCTCTAGAGTGTCATTTCTCTGGGATGACTCAGGTAAAGAGAAAGATAGAGTGACAAGGTGGTAGCATACCTGGTTGAGCACACATTTTACAATGCAAAGACCCAGGTTTTAGCTCCCATTCCCCACTTGCAGGGGGAAAGCTTTGCAAATAGTAAAGCAGTGCTACAGCTCTCTCACTCTCTATCACCCTTCCCTCTCAATTTTTGGCTGTCTCAATCCAATCAATAAATAAAAATATTTGTTAAAAATGAGAAAATAGAGATATAAGGGTTATAGGAAAATATACCACAGCCCTAAAGCTTTTCTCATTGTGTTGGGGCTACCCTCTAACCTGGGTAGCATTCATGGCAAACAGGCAGCCTCCCAAGTGAGTGATCTTTCCAGCCTTCATTTATTTTGATGCATTACTCATAATCTCTCAGACTTAATCAAAGTCCCTTGCTCAGAACAGGCTCTCATTAAGGTCAAATAGTTTCATATTTCAATGATACAAGTCATAATTCCATGCCTCACGCATTTTCCAAATGTCATTTGAAACTAGATAGAATGAATTATTACTTTATATGCTCAATATATTTTCTATATTTCTCTAGCTAATATGTTTAATATAGTTTAGCATCTGTGTGGTCTTGTGTGACATTTATCACTGTTATCTCTTTGTAAATTCAAGAATATAAAACCTTGACCTGAATTCACACTTGAAGATAGAGTACTGTTCTAAGAGTGTCCCTGAACATTTATGATGTGAGGTGTATATTAAAACTTGAACTTCCTGGGAGTCGGGTGGTAGTACAGCAGGTTAAGTGCAGGTAGCGCAAAGCACAGGGACCGGCATAAGAATCCTGGTTCAAGCCCCCAGCTCCCCACCTGCAGGGGAGTCACTTCACAGGCGGTGAAGGAGATCTGCAAGTGTCTGTCTTTCTTTCCCCCTCTCTGTCTTCCCCTCCTCTCTCCATTTCTCTCTGTCCTTTCTAACAATGATGACACCAATAACAACAACAATAACTACAACAATGAAACAACAAGGGCAACAAAAGGGAATAAATAAATAAAAGAAAACAAAATTTAAAACTTGAACTTCTTTATAAGATTGTTCATACCATGGCCTCATTTATGTAAAAATGCAAATTATTTCAGTAAAACCCTTGACTATCATTTAATCACACAGAATATATATTTTTTGGCATCACTGGGTCTTCACTACTCTAAGTAGAAATTTTTAGCTAGGTAGAGACAGAGACAGAAGAAGAGAGGAAGATACCATAACAATAAAACTTTCCCCAGTAAAAACTTTATTATAAGCATAAATACATAACATTAGGTTTTAAATTTATTTTTATTTCCTTTTTTAAAATTTATTTTTATTTCTTTTTTTTTCAGTGTCTTGGGGGCTATTTTTCCCCCTTTCGTTGCCCTTGTTGTTTTAGCCTTGCTGTGGTTATTATTGTTATTGTTGATGTCGTTTGTTGTTGGATAAGACAGAGAGAAATGGAGAGAGGAGGGGAAGACAGAGAGGGGGAGAGAAAGACAGACACCTGCAGACCTGCTTCATCGCCTGTGAAGTGACTCCCCAGCAGGTGGTGGTGTGGTGATTTGCCTGTTCCTGAATAAAGATTAAACTGCAGCTTCTCAGCCCAGCCGTGTGTCCCTGAGTCTCTGTCTCTGTTCACCATCACAAAGCTAGCCCGGCATGCTGGCACCTCCAAACATTAACAACAAACGCTGCCCACGTGGACCTGACCTGTGCATCTCTCAGATAAGTGAAGACAATTTGGCTACCTATGTACTATGGCCTTCTCTTCCGCTTGTGAAGAGATCTCCAAAGGCCTCTGCCCTTTCTTCACGAGACTGTTTCGCTGTTTCTGGAACATTTATCTCTGGACCACTCTGTGGTCTCTGCCCAACGCCAGCCCACAGGAGCCCAATGCCAGCCCGCATGAGTCGGCTTTCTGTGGCGTGGCGCGGGGCATTGGGCGTGGGGTCCCTCCACGCTGCTCCGCCGATGGGAGCAGGGCAGCAGACATGGCAGGGCCATGGGGCAGGGCGGCTGCGGCCTATCCTGACCACCCCAGGGCATCTCGGCCCGTGCCTTCTGCACGGCTGGCCGGCCCGCCCTCGTGCTATGAAGTCTGGGCAGATCCCGGACCACCTGGAGACCGCGGGCTCCCTGCCAAAACTGGGCCCCCTGGCCAAGATACTCAGCTTGGGTCTGAAGGCAGATTAGCTAGAATATGCAGAGATTCGTGCAGAGATCGCAACCTACAATTCGTAGAATTGAAGCTGCCCAAGAGGCCACCGCTGGACAACGCACTCCCTGAACGGCAAAGAGAGTACAGATCTGAATTCGTGTTTAAAATGACATGTCTTCGTAACAAAAGTTTCTCTCTTCGTAACAAAAGTTTCTCTCCTTGTGTATTGAAGACCATGTGTATGTGTGTGTTTAAAGTTTGGTAACATTAACTTTAAGGTTAAAAATATAACTTTAAGGCTATATTCTTACCAGACAGAGTTAAATAAAAAAAGGTTTTCAACATAATTCTCATAAAGATAAAATTAACTTACATTTAAAGTCTGAGGTAAAAATTAGTTTAAATATCAATATATTTTAACTAAGTTGGTAAAAAAAAAAACCTGTGCACACCTAGGGTGTGTCTCCATCTTGAATGGGTGTAACAAAAGGTTAAAAAGACGTTGTTGATATGTAAAACTCTCAAATTCCTTCTCAATTAAAAATGTTAGATTGCACTATGGTTATGCTAATAATTCTCATGCCTGAGGCCTTTTTTTCTTTCTATGGTTCATGTTTGTCTTTCCACATTTTATTGTTTAAACTTTAAATAGCCTTAGAATCGTGCTGGAAGAGACTTCCAATTGTGATAGAGTTATCAATTGTGGTAAACTTCTAACCTGCTACAAGTTTTGTTTCATAAGTAAGTGAATTGTAGCTGTCAAGTTCTCTACAGAAAAGCAGAATTCCTATGGCTGCCATTCCCCATCGAGACAGACATACAACAATTCACCCCTTGGCAATTCTTCGGTAGACATCTGCTTTGGACTTCTATCGGACTCACAGGTACACCTCAGACACTTTGCACAAAACTAGCAGCTTCCCTTATGCTGCTGGGTTTCTCAAAGACTGACTGCAGCCATGCCTTGGGACTCTAGGCCTTACCCTCCCCCCATGCTAGAAAATGCCCATCGCGGCAAGTACACCCCCCAGAGGCAGGAAATGTCTTTTTTTTAAGCTGATAAAGTTTTGCCCAGAGGCAAAAAATGGCCCCCTCAGGCCTTCCCTTGGCAGCACACTGGTTCTTGTTACTCGCTTACATGTTTCTCCATGTTTGTGCCAGTTTCTTTTTTGAAAATGCCTGTACGATATAGGTTTCTGTTCACCCCACACCCCTGATACTGTGGTCATTTAGTTAAAAAGAAAAGGGGGAATATGTTGGTATTCTTCGTGTTGGTTTGGTCCCCTTCCTCCTACCTCTGAGAGAAATGGTTTGGCCCTTGCTAGTTTTGCGCCCCTCTTTCTCCCCAGCTCATATGCTAAGGACATGCAGAGTCCCAGCAGAAGCAGCAGAGGGAAAATGTTGGAGAAGCACATGGTGTGGTGATTTGCTTGTTCATGAATAAAGATTAAACTGCAGCTTCTCAGCCCAGCTGTGTGTCCTCGAGTCTCTCTCTACCGCCGCGATGCTAGCCCGGCCAGCTGGAGGCCCTGAACTTTAACAACAGGTGGAGAGCTGGGGCTTGAACCGGGATCCTTACAGTGGTCCTTGCGCTTTGCGCCACATGTGCTTAACCCACTGAGCTACCGCCCGACCCCCTATTTTTATTTCATTTTATTGAAATATAGTCATGCCTTAATCTACATCTACATGCCTTCCATTACAAGATGCAATACACTGGCTGGCTTAAGCAACATAATTATATTTCCCACAGTTCTAGAGGCTGGAAAACCCAAGATCAAAGTGCCAGATAATTCAAATTCTGGTAAAAGCACTTTCTCATACAGCTATTTCTTTTTCTGTGTTCACTCATCCTTTCTTAGGGGCACATGTGCATTTGGGAAACAAAACTTTCCTTCCAATAAAGTCACAAATCATGTCTTATTAGCACACCATACTATGGCCTTTTCCAATCTACATTAAATCTTAAGTCTTGTCTCCAAATACAGCTGCATTGAGAGTTAGGGCTTTAACATACCAATTTACTGGGTGGAGAAGACATAATTTAGTTCACAGCAAAGCACATACCAACTTTTGCCATTTCCATAGTCTGAAAGATATCTTGTCTGGCAGCCAGAAAAAAAAAAAATTCCTGGAAAACATATGTATTATCTCACCATAATAATTATAGATGATCTTACAGCCTTATTGCCAGGAAATCAAATAAGACTAAGTTTGTTATTTTTAGACAAAATTGACCTTTCAGTGCAAAATGAATTGGCACTCACTGATCTCTTATGTAAAGCACAGCTAATAAGAGGGGAAAATGAAGTGATTAAGGAACACTTCAGATTAGGACTTGGACCATAATTATCTACTAGTCAAGACCAAAACTACAAATAATGAACATCTATAAGAGAGGTTAAAACTAATGCTGGAGGAGAGTGTTGTCTGACTTAATTAACAAAACCAAGATGAAGAGTGTTCAATAGGAGAAAGGCTTGCTTGAATTTTTCTTCTCTTTTTTTTAGAATTTTTATTCTATTTTCCTTAATTTATATAAGGAAAATATTTTATTTATATTTGATTGTTTAATTGGATGGAGACTGAGGGAAAGGAAAGATAGAGAGGAAGAGAGATAGAGAAATACCTGCAGTCCTGCTTCAGCTATTGTGAAGTTTCCCCCTTGCTGATGGGGGGGCTTATACCTAGGTCCTTGCATGTGATAACTTGTGTGCTTTACCAGGTACACCACCACCCAGCACCCAAGACTTGATTTTTTTTCATTATCTGTATATATATTTCCTTAATCTTTTAAGCAATAGCTTTCTTTTTTTTTTTCAAATTTTTAAAAAAATTTTTAAAGTACAGTCACCTCCCCAGTGTTTTATTTTATTTTATTTATTTATTCCCTTTTGTTGCCCTTGTTGTTTTATTGTTGTAATTATCATTGCTGTCATTGTTGTTGGATAGAACAGAGAGAAATGGAGAGAGGAGGGGAAGACAGAGAGGGGGAGAGAAAATAGACACCTGCAGACCTGCTTCACCGCTTGTGAAGCAACTCCCCTGCAGGTGGGGAGTCGGGGCTCAAACCGGGATCCTTATGCCAGTGCTTGTGCTTTGTGTCACCTGTGCTTAACTCGCTGCGCTAAAGCCCGACTCCCTGGCAATAGCTTTCTTAAGCAGCATAGAAATTTAATTTTGTTTCCCAAACTCTACCTTTTGCAGACTACTTCTCTTTTTGCAGTCAAATGCTATTCTACTGAGCTATACCCTGTTATTTCTCTTTTTGACTCAAGATAATACAAGTATTGATATTTAATCATTGATTGACAATGATACTGGAATTTCAGCTTTTTTCTCATTTTCAGATTAATATGATTTTTTACACTTAAATTTGCAATGTATGTGGCATTTCTGTTCACATAGACTCATACTACTCTTTGTTCTTCTAAGTAAATAAAGTGGTTATTCATTGATGTCTAGAATGTATCTGGCACTTTCTCTCTCCTCCTATCCTTTTCATAACTAACTAACTAAATAAATAATAAAAAGAAAAAATAAAGAAAAAGAAAACACCATTCACAACTGAAAATATTATGCTTTTTTTTTCTAACTAGAGAAATATTTTCTGAAAATTATATCTGAAGTTTCTTGCTACTCTCTCCTATAGAAGTAGATTTCTCCATTGTAGATAGTCTCATTTACTCACTAGTGAATTTTTCAGTTTCAAATTTTATGGTAAAATGTTTACTAAGGGGAGCTGGGTAGTAGTGCACTTCATTGGGTGTAGTATATGTCGTCATGCACAAGGAGCAGGGTTCAAGCCTTTGGTCTCTACCTGCAGGGGTTATTTAACAAATGCTGAGGCAGTACTGTAGGTTTGTCTATCTATCTATCTATCTATCTATCATATTTCTTCCCCATCCTTCTTAATTTTTTTATTAAAAAATTCAACAAAGATGAATGTATTTTATCAGTTTACAAAATTTCTGTCTCCATTTAGGATGCTACAAAACTAGTATAGAATAGTGAAAGCTTTCCTACTCTTTGAATAGGAAGGCTGTCAAGGGAGGGAATGGGATATGGAGTTCTGGTGGTGGGAACTGTCTGGAGTTGTACCACTCTTATCCTATGGTTTTGTCAGTGTTTCCTTTTTATAAATAATAGAAAACATAATTAAACGACTGAATTGTAAGAAAAAAAATAATAACGAAAACTGGAAAGATGGAGACACTCATTTCTAAAATGTTTGGACTAGTTTCTATCTGATATCACTTTAACTGAAAATATAAATGTTCCTACATTAACTATATTTCTACATTATTAAATATTAAATAATCAATCTGATTATTCTATATTTCGGTAAGTATTCAGATCATGACTACCAACACAAATAGTAATACACATATAATTAAGGTAAGTTTCTGCTTAATGTAATTATAAAAATGTTTTTGATTAAATTTTATTGCAAAATGGAAATATTGACAAGACTATAGAATAAGAGGGTACATTTCCACATAATTCCCACCCCCAGAACTCTGTATCCCATCCCTTATTTGATAGCTTTCCTATTCTTTATCCCTCTGGGAGTATGGACCTAGGGTCATTATGAGGTGCAGAAGGTGGAAAGTCTGACTTCTGTTATTGCTTCTTTCCTGAACATGGACATTGGCAGATCGATCCATATTCCTTAGCTCAGTTTGTGGGTATAGTAGTTGAATATTTGGTAAATTGAACATTTTTTGCATTGTAAAAATCTACAATGCACACATAAAATATAGACTTCTAAATTAAAACCTCTATGCAGGTTGGCTGTGAAGCAGCTCAACCAGTATAGAGCAGACTCTACCAGGCCAGCCGGGGTTTGAAACTCAAGCCACTACGTGGGCACAGTATGAAAAGCAGAAGCTTGTGACTTTCTTTTCTCCCTCTCTCTCTCTCTCTCTGTCTATATATATATTGTCCTCTAACTGGAAAAAGGGAGGAGGAAACAAAAACTTTTCAACAGTGTTTACAAACCAACATCAAACAAAAGAGAGAGCATTTCAGATAATATTTTCAAGTGTAAATATTTTATATTACATTTTTTCCCTGCTGGGCCAGATCCTTAACTATTTGGTCATGTATTATTATTATTATTATTATTATTATTATTATTATTATTATTATTAAAACACATAGAGTGAGTTACAAAGAGATTAAGGTGTCCTATAGAGCACCAGAACTTCCTCTGGTGTTATAATATATCCCATGTGGTGCCAGGGCTCAAACCCGGCCTATGAACATGGGTTAACAAGTAAATGATCCAGTGAGAAATCTATTTAGTCTTTTAGGTTACACTGTATTAACATGCTTTGTGATATAATTAAAAAAAAAATAAAATGTCTGAATTTACATATTATTGAAGAAATAAACTAAATTATAGCTACTTAGCCAATTAAAGCCCTTTGCTAAGAGTGTTACTATCTCTTGCTTTATTAATTTAGATTCCACTTTATTATGTGATGGTTTTCACACTCAGAAATTATCATGTATTTATTCTTATTAAAATATTATGCAGATGTTCAAAACTGAAATTACTAATGGTACAAAAAATGAAGTAATTATACTATGTTAAAATGTATAAAGTAGTAAGTATAAGTCTAATATTTATCTCACTAGTCCTTGTAAGTACTTCTTTTTTGAAATGACTACTTTAGGGAGGCTTATACTTTAGATAAAATATCCTTTCATGACACAATGTAATAAGATTTAATAGTCTATACCATATAAAAAAAGACTTTTTAAAGTATAAATTCCACTGGAACTAATGCTTGAGGAATATTAATAATCTCAATAGCATGGAGTAAGAACCCAATAAAAATAAGATATAACTGCAGACTATCAGAATAAATGTTTGTACAAATATTGTCAATATCAGAAAAAGGTATCTGCCATGATTTTTCTGCTATAGACTGAACATAGGACCCACTAATTTTGTATACAGATGTATCACAGAGTAGTCTGAAAACTCCAAAATTAATTTCCATTCAGAGTGATATGAAGTGCTATTCCATAGTAACATGCTATAACAAATCAGCCAAAATGCCTCTCAATCTGTTTCAACAGATGTTGAAAAAAGAGCTGTTTCTAGTTGTATAACCACCAAAATATATGGATATATAAAAAAAAACAGTTCAAATACTTTTATTATCACAATCTGAAGGGGAAAAATATCACAGACACTACAAATTTGGCACTGTATTACTCTGAAATACTGGATTTACAAAAGGTTGCCAGTGTTGTGGCTAACATAAAGCAATAGATGTCCTCAATAAAATGTACCATCTGGGTTTGAATTATATTTTTGTTGCGCATGTATATGTCTGTATTTTATAGCACCTCAAGCCAAACTATGTGATGTTATCTTGGGAACTTCACTTTCCCATATTTCTAAATGTTTTTGAAATACCTCTAGTTATCCTTGGAACAGAGGAGTTTTCTAAGAATATTATCAAACACATTTTCATATGCCAAACAGTATCTTTCAACAAAGACACATAAATGTCACTGTGATAATTACAAAAAAAAAAAAAAAAGAATCTTAGGAGACAGTCAGTGCTAGAAAATGCTTCTGCATTAACAAGCAACATAGTTCTAAAAGTCAAGTCACTCAGCCTGAGCTAATAGGAAAAATTCTTCTGATGAACTATTTAATTGGGTTTAACAAGGCTGTTTATAGCTAATCCTAAATGCACTAATAAGAAACTCAAGGCCTATACTCAGTGTTAGTTTTGCTCCCTTTAGATATTGCTCATAATTACAGTTTGGTCTTTAATTATTCTGCTTCTCATTTTCAATTTATGATTAAGACTAACAGCATGCCCTGGAGAATAAAAATGCTGAAGTGGACAGGAATAAAACAGAGGACAGCAATTCCTTTAGCCTGTTGGTACATTTTAATTTTGTTTCATTTTTTGAACCAGTTGTTCAAGAAAAATTTAAAAGGATAGTCAAGAAAAACAGTGTATCTATGTCATATATATGTATATATATATAATGTTGCAATGATATAGTTTGGGTCTAAGCTTGAAATACATATTTACTTTGTGAAACAAACTGAATAAGCACATAGTTCCTAGGACTATGATATCTAAACACAAATCTGTAACACACTCATATAATGGCTTTGGAAGCAGATTCTTTTTTTTTCCATTCCAATAATCACTCAGATTTATAGATAGCTACACAAACTGCTTTTATATCTTAAACTATAAACATATTTCTAATGTAACTAGACACCTAAGAGTAGTACATATGCTAGACTCTTCAGTGACATAAAAAGTCAAATATGTTTAAAAAAATAACAGGTTAGTATGAAGACAGTGAGGAGAGAGCAAATTGCATGGAGTAGATGATATTATTTCAATTAGGGCAAACAGAATAGCCAGGACATGACATACAGACATGTATTGAGTTTTCTTTTATCATGTCACCAAATAAATACAATGCTGAGTCTTAGTTGCTCCATGTGGAAGACTTAATTACCTAGCCCACCTTTAAATGTTCACTTCAGTTAGATATGTAAACTATAAATCCTTTAAGTTTTGTTTTTAAAGCTTGCTCATTCTTTTTTTTTCCTAATGTCATGATACTCAGAAGTAATTTTTCACTTATCTAAGTACTTATTGTGTTATATCCATAAAACTCAGAATGTCTTTCATGAATGCATTCTAGGTATATGTGTAGTAAATTTGTAAACAGCATCTCATTGTTCTTAGAACCTTTGATGTGAATTAACCATAACTGAGTAAACTAACTCATTTATTTAGTGAAGTATCCCATCAAAACGCCACTGAATCACAACCTCCAACTAGATTAGCCCCATTACTTCTGTAACCCTCAGTCCTATGCTATTATGGTATCAGACACAGCTGTATATGGAATATAAGCAGTGGTGAGAATTTTTTTTATTTAATTATCACCATATTAAGATTAAAAGTAGACCTACAAGCATTTTCCAAAATGGAGATCCCCAAATCTTCACCTGCAATATTTTTGCATTTAGGTTCATTATTAGTCAACAATTTGTCCTGCTTTATATCTTAACGCTTTTTCAGTCACCAAATTCCAGATGCTACCATGATGCCAACCTGACTTCCCTGGGCAGACGACCCTACCATGTATCCTGGAGCCCCACCTTCTCAGCTCCCTGCCCACTAGTAAAAGAGAGAGATAGGCTGGAAGTGTGGTTCGACCTGACAATGCCCATGTTCAGTGGGGAAGCAATTAGAGAAGCCATACTTCCCATTTTCTGCACCCTGTAAAGATCAGGAGTCCATGTTTCCACACAGACATGATGGGCCTAGACCTCTAACAGATCCCTTTCATTACTGTCATTAGTCATCTCCATCAAGAACAATATAATGGACCCCCTATGGGCCCCTATAGAACCTGGCCTTCAATGTAGATCAACAAGGGTGGGGAGTGTTCTATTTTCCAAAGGGAGGTTGGAGAGCATACTCTGCCTATCACCCGAGGATGATGGGTCCTGAAATTGGCGCAGCCTGGAATGTTCCTAGACGTGACCATGGAATGTGAGCTGAGGGATGCAGAGGTTACAGAGGCTCCTATGGTGACTATGGGCCACAGATCAAATCAGGGGAAAAGCTTTGTAAGTGGTGAAGCAGTGCTGCATGTGTCTCTCTGTTTCTCTCCCTCCATATCTCCCATTTCCTCTCAATTTCTGGCTTTCCTATCCTATGAATAAATATAATTTTAAAAAGAAAACTAATCTTTAGTTCATTTTGTTACTTCTCAATACCGCGAGTTATTATATCTTGCCGGGATAGCCTGAGGGTACTTCTTCCCGAGCTAGTGCTCTCTGGGTTGGAGAGAACTCAACTGGAGCTGATCTAGGCTGCTGTGTGGGAGAGGGATCAGGAACTCGTGCTGCACCAACTTCCGCAGGAGATACACTCTGGAACTCTCGGAGCCGGAAAGCAATTTCCAAGTGTCTTTAATCAGAAGAGCAGCTGTTTTTATACTCTCCAAGTAGGGTGGAAACAGGATGTGATATAGAGAGGGTGGAGAGAAAAGTGACTGGTGAAAATCAGAGTGTGACAAAGAAGGGATCAGTGTGTGACAAGGAGGGGGTGGAGCAGGAGAGAATCCTATCATAGAACCACCAATGCCCTGGAGTGCTTTATGTAAAAGTGATTTATGTAAATAGACCAAAGCTTTGGATCAGTAAAATCCCTATATAGGCATATGGTTAAGCAGAAGCCAGGGGGAGATGGCAACTACCCAACAATATCTAAGCATGGGATAAAATTACATTATCTCTTGCTTGAATGTTTCTATGAATCACAGTAGAACTGCTATTCATTTAGGAGTTTTCTTTAATAAATCCTATTTATGTTCTGCTTTCAAGTGAGTGTGTGATACGATTTCATATAATTTGTAGTCTCTTTGAGATAAAACTAGACCTAATTAGGTAGACTTTTGTGATGTGTTCTTATAATCTTAAACTTGTTGAATTCTCAACTGAGAAGTAGGAATTATGGAAAACTGATGGGAAAAATCAATAGCTCTGATCCTCTAGAAACGTACAGTGTAGTGGGGAGTATAACATATATTCATATTTATGTTAAAATCAGGTTTTTGTGCAGGACATAATCACAGTCATGCCAGCTGCGATGGCATACATTTCCAGTTCAACCACCTGTCATTCTTAGAGGAAGTTAACATTTTTTGTGAGAGTCAATGTTTCATATATACATATATATACATATATATAGCAACTTATTATAAAATAACAAAAGTCTAATATGTTTTTGCACAGACATTTGCATGTAGAAAACAAAAAAAATCAGAATATGTTTTTTGAAAGAGAATGCTACTAAGTAAATTTTGGCGACAAAGTAAGCATAAATAAATATCTACAATAAAACTACTAACTTTTTTCCAAAATGGAGACCCCAAATCATACCTGCTATGTTCTTGCCTTCAGGTTCCTGATTATCTAACAGTTTGTTCTGATTTATATCTTAATGCCTTTTCAGCCACCAAGTTCAGATGCTATCATGACGCCAACCTGACTTCTCCCGGCAGTTGACCTCACCAATGTACCTTGAATCTAGTCTCTCCAAAGCCCTACCCCACCAGGGAAAGATAGAAACAGGCTGGGAGTACGGGTCACCTGCTAATGCCCATGTTCAGTGGAGAAGCAATTACAGAAGCCAGACCTTCCACCCTCTGCACCCCATAAAGACCATGGGTTCAGGCTCCCTGAGGGATAAAGAGTAGGAAAGCTGCGGGCCAGGTGATAGCAGCGGATTAAGCACACATGGTGCAAAGCACAAGGACCTCCTCTAGGATCCCGGTTTGAAACTCTGGCTCCCCACTTACAATGAGATGGCTTCATAAGCGGTGAAGCAGGTCTGCAGGTGTCTATCTTTCTTTTCCCCTCTCTGCCTTCCCCTCCTCTCTTGATTTCTCTCTGTCCTATACAACAACAACAACAACAACAGCTATAACACCAATAAAAATAACAACTACAACGAGGGCAACAAGGGCAACAAAATGGGGAAAACAGCGTCCAGGAGCAACGGATTCATAATGCAGGCACCGAGCCCCAGCAATGTCTCTGGAGGCAAAAATAAAGAAAGGAAGAAAGAAAGAAAGAAAGAAAGAAAGGGAGGGAGGAAGGGAGGGAGGGAGGAAGGGAGGGAGGGAGGAAGGAAAGAAGGAAGGAAGGAAGGAAGGAAGGAAGGAAGGAAGGAAGGAAGGAAGGAAGGAAGGAAGGAAGGAAAGCTTCCAAGGGAGGGAATGCATGTGGAACTCTGGTAGTGGGAATTGTGTAAAATTGTACGCCTCTGATTATCCTATGGCCTTGTCGATATTTTTTGTTTTATAAATAAATATAAAGAAGAAGAAGAAAAGTAAATAAATAAAAATGGTTCTCTAAGGTAAGAGAGTACCAGGGACATGTAGGGGTGGCAATCCATGTTACATTGAAAAATAAAACAGTAAATTATCAGGTACTTATAAAAATGTATCTCTGTACCTAATTTGATGTAATACTCATAGCAGTATAAATATATAAGAAGATGTTTATACAAAAGTAAGTCACAACTCAAACGAGACACATAGAAACAGTTCAATTTTACAAAACTGACTTGCACAGTTTAATTCAATGGCATATTTTATTTGAAAAGACAAATTTGTAAAGGAATGATAGTCAAATCATGAAATATTCTCACATCTGTCATAAAATCACAAGCACAAACATCTTTCTTGTCTGGAATCTATTCTACTGATATATTCTCATCAAGTAGTTTTATTCTGTAAGCAGTAAAATCAGCATAATTTCACTGATACAGTTTTGAAACAAACTAAGTCAAGAATCTGCTCATGAGTAATTCATTAGTAACACTGACTACTCCAAGCTAATAGTTATCGTAATAATTACCATCTGCAAACATATATTTGTGTGTAAGACTAATATTGAAGCTGTGTCACTCGAAGAAGACTGGTCCTGAGCACCCATGTTCAGCGAGGAAGCAATTACAGAAACCAGACCTTCTACCTTCTACATCCCACAATGACTTTGGGTCCATACTCCCAGAGGGTTAACGGAGTTCTGGTGGTGGAAACTGTGTGGAGTTGTACCTCTCTTATTCTATGGTTTTGTCAGCGTTTCTTTTTTATTAATAAAATAAAATTAAATAAGTAAAAACAGGCTGGGGGTGGTATGTATTGACCTGCCAATGGCCATGTCTAGTGAAGAAGCAATTACAGAAGTCAGAACTCCCATCTTACACACCCCCAAAAGAATTATGGTTCACACTTCTACAGAGAGGGGGAGAAATGTTATGGGTACCAGAGTGCTCTGAAATCCTATTCTGTCAAGAGTAGAGGAAAAAAAAATTGGAAGTACCAATAGCTTTAGGTGTGACTTAGAAAGGAAGAGAAGGCAGGACCTTAGGAAAAAATGTATGTATATATCAGCCTTTATCTGAGACCTTGGGTGAACTACTGAAGTTCAGGGGAAGGAAGGAATGGGGACACAGAACTCTGGTGGTGAGAACAGTGTGAAATTTTACTCCTATTATCTTATAATTTTGTAAATTAATGTTAAATCACTAATAAAAAATAATATATAATAAATTATAGAAATAGCATGTACTATGTTTAATCCCAATAATAGCATAGAGTGTGAGTTCCATGAATTTAGTACTTCCCCTATCACTTAAATCAGATTCTAGACTTTTGTAAGTGACACATATTTGGTTAAAGAAACAGTTCAGTGGTAAATATAAAAAAAGATCTGTTCCTGAGTTAACCATGTGTCTGATCCAAATGACAATGATCATGTTTCTACTAATTCAGAATTAATGTGTGGTTATTTTTTTTGCATTTTTATTGAGGATATTAATGGCTTATAATAACTACAGTTGTTGGTACCTGAATATAGTTTCTCAATTATCTGTAAAACACTCTCACTCCCTGGACTAGGTCCTCCTCCACCATCGTGCACCAGGACCTGAAAGCTGGCCATCCGTAGGTGAGGGGGACTTCTTTCTGGTTTCTCAGTTATATCCCCCTGGCCAGTGTGTTCCAGTACCAAGTAGTCTTGATTAAAATTGTCCTACAATATAGGTTGAGATCTGGGATTCTAATGCCTCCTGTTCTGTTCTTTTTTCTTAAGATTGCTTTGGCTATTCTGAGTATTGTCTGGTTCACAGAATTCATCCAATGTGTTTTAAAATAATTGAATATTATGCTATCTACCCATGATCACACTTTCTCTTGAAACCTGAAGTAATTTTTCAATGGCATGATTTGGTTATTCAGTATTGTATGAACAGACTAGTGTGGCTAAATGTAAAATATATACTTCTGTGTTGTCCTATTTCCCCATCTGGTATAGGAAATGATGTATTTAATCAATGACAATTTTCTAACTAAAATGGTGTTCTTTTGATGAGAATCTAAACTGCAGGAATTCTGTTTTACACTGCTATTTCCTGACCCTTGCAGAACTTTCAATTATAGTTATTACACCAGAGAGTTACAGAGGGAGTGAAGATGTATTTCCAGCATAGAACCTAAATGTTTTTACTTTTTTTGTTGTGTTTATTAGTAGACTAAAATACTAACAGAAGGCATATAGTCAGGATATTCTCATGAATTACTTAGAGTGATAGATTTGAAAGTACTTGAGAAATTTGGGCAATATTTTCCCTTATATAATTATTATTTATAATTTTGTTAATTTATCTTCTTGAAGTTGATACTTAAATTCTAATGGTATATTTATTTTCATTTTACTTTATTTTTTTCTTTTTCATATAAGGGAGGTAGTGGGTGGGGGAGTTTGAACATCAACAATTTCACCACATTCCTGGGCCTCTTTTTTTTTTTTAATTCATATAGTGAAGCAGAAATTAGGAGATGTGGTGGTCAAGGGAGAGCCACCACACACTACATCTTTTAAACTAGTACCTGAGAAGCTAAGAGTTATAGTTAAGTTGTACCAGTATGGACATATATTGGTAAAGAAAAACTCTAGTGAAAACATAATTATAACTTCTTAGTAATAGCATAAAGACCTAAAAATTATAGTTTACAAAAACACAGGAAGCTTATATGGGGAAAAAGTGTTTATAGAAGAGACTGCTTTTTAAAAATATATTTATTTTATTTATTTATCCCCTTTTGTTGCCCTTGTTATTTTATTGTTGTAGTTATTATTGTTGTCATCATTGCTGAATATGAAGAGACAACTTTTAAGTTGGGAAACCTGTCTAGATAGCATAGACTGTATTTTTATGAAAAAATATTATATATGAGTTGTGGGTAGGATCCCACATATTTCAGAGGATTAAAGCAAGACAAGTACATCTGAAGACATCTATACAATGATCTAATGTACAGAAATTGTCAGTGAAACCTAGTCAGAAGCAAAATTTGTTTAATAAAGAGAAAGAAGCCTGCAGATATTGGAGACCTCCATTAAGTAGCCTCCATTGACCAGTTCTACTGAGGCTGGAGTCCAGTACTTATCAATACAAAGATAATTTTAAGATTCAGTTTGATCCAGTTGAAGTAAATGGAATGTACCTGTTTCTACCAATAATTCTCATATCATATAAACTACAACCCTGGTCAGTGTGTATATAGTTTGCTCTCTTAATTCTATAAAATCTTTCTCAATTTAGACAAGATGGATAAGGAGCAGAGTTGCATAACTTTTCTTTTATTTAATTACAATGGTTTGCAAGCACAAATAGCCAAAGGCATATGTTTAAGTTTAAAAATAAAAATCTCTGCAAAGGAAGACAATGAAAAAAGGAGTGAGCATATTCAAGTGGGTAACTAGGTGAAAATAAGAAAATGTTCTTTTAAATATTAGCATGAAGTAGAAGAGTTTTTTTTCCACAAAGTTCTTTTGATTTTACCCATGTACTATAAAAAATATGTCTAGTTTTATGAAATCCCTCAAAGGAAAATAAATAATAAAACTGTAGATGAATTAGAGAAAATAATACCTACCCCAAACCTAGTGAGGTAAAAAGATAGAGTAATCATACCATTTATGGAAAAAAGTAACTGAAAATGGAAAAAGTACTTAGGGGGCTGGAGAGTAGTGAACCCAGCTGACTACACACATTGCTGTGTACAGGGATCAGGGTTCCAGTTCCCATTCTCCACCTGTAGGAGAGGAAGCTTCATGATTCAAGAAGCAAGTCTGCAGTGTCTATCTTTCCTCTTCTCTATCTCCCCTGCTCCTCTCAGTTGTTCTCTGTCCTATCTAATAAAGAAAAAAGGAAAAAGGAGTGGTAGGAACAGTAGAATCTTAGTGCAAGCAACTAGGTAGTCCCAGCACTAATGCAGGTTCAAAGAGAAAGAGAGAGAGAGAGAAAGAGATGGAGAGGATAAGGAGAGGAAGAGAGAGAGAGAGAGAGAGAAGAGAGAGAGACAGAGAGATAATTTAGTATTCAGGAAGACAATGCCAGTGACATGCCAAATAAAGTCAAATAAAATTTGGCTTATGTAACACCACAAATTTGCCTTTGGGGTCTCTATTAGTTTTATAGTCCTGCAAATTAATTCAGGATGATTCTATATATGAAATTAAGAATACCTTTCTTTTGCAGACAACTAAAAGGTCAAATTGTGTGCGCTTAGAATTGTCCCTTTAATTTTTTTAATACATTTCCATTGGGTTTTTGTTTGTTTGTTTTCCTTGCCAATGGGTTTGAGTCATTGAAAACACTTTTAAAACTTAGAGTTAAAAGTTCTGCTCGTGTTTTCCTATAAATATTTGATAGTTTCTGATTTAGAATTCAAATTATTGATCCATCTGAAGTTTTTGTTTGTGTATAGGGGGATGAAGTAGTTAAGTTTCATTCTTCTTCATGCTTTACATCAAGTTGGAAAGCTTCTGCACAGCAAAATAAAGTCCATCCTATGGAGCTTGAAGAAATGATGTTATGCGAAGAGAGTGAAGATGACAGACTGAGAAGCTGCTCGTGGCTTGAGCTCTGACCACATCTTCTGGAAACGGTAGGATTTTCTGCCTTTAGTAGGCCAGTCAATAAGGGGTCCTAGCGGCGACACCAAGGAGGTGACTATAACTTAATTTGGGTTAAAAAATAGAGTAGAAAAAAAAGGGAAAACATTTTTTTCTTTTAAATTATTAAGCACACCTCCCCCCCTTCCCTGCCCCCCCATAACCAATCCCTGGGGACCAGCTCCTAGCAGGCTTCCCTGCTGAGCTTCTTTCTTTACCAAGATTCCTGTCCCACCAGGGAGTATAATTCATTTTAAGTCTATACCCTTCTGAAACCTCTGGCCTTTTTTCTTTCTAAGTAGCCAACCCCCCGCCACCTCACCCCGCATAGCTAATTAAATAATTAAAAATAAATAAATAAATAAACTCTTTCCTTTCACAGCTCTTTTATGACTGTTCTTTTTCTTATCTTTTTCTTTTTTCTCTCTTTCTTTTTTTTTCTTTTTCTCATTCTTGTCATCCTTTCTTCCTTAATCCTACAGCTTCCAAAGCCACAGGCTCCATCCTCCACACCACCAAACAGTGTGCTTCTTTGAATTCACTGATACACATTTGGGAATTATTTTGGGGAAGAATTCTGACTCAGAGTGGACTCTCACTGCGAGTATCTCTGCTCAACTTTCTCCTTTAGCTACCCCTAGAATATACAGTGGATAGTAGATTTGCATAACTGTATATTACAGCTATCCTTGTCTAGTCCTGAGGTTTTTTTTTTTTTCTCTTTCTTAACAATCAGCTGCCTCTTATCATGAGGTTTGAGGTAATCTGGGACAGGGTTTTTTTTTACCCTGCTCTATTTTATTATTAATATTATATAAAGGCATATATCTTCCCCCCCCCCCCTTTAGGTTGATCAGAATTAACTCTTAGGGTATCTTTCAATGCTAGGGTAGTGGGCATCTTATCTATTGTGGGAGGAACTTGTCTCGTTATTCCTACCTCCTCTACAGACTCTCCCCTCCCTCCTCCTCCTAGCTAATTAAAAAAAATTAAATTAAATTAAATTAAAAATAAAGTAATCAAAAAAAACTTTCCTTTCACTGCTCTTTAATTACAGCTCTTTCTCTTATCTTTTCTCTTTTCTCTCTCTTGTCTCTTTTTTCCTTTTTTTTCTTTTTTTTTTAATCTTGTCATACATTTCTTCCTTCCTTCTTCTTTACCTTTCTGAATTTGTGAATTACTTTGGGGAAGACATCTGACTCAGAGTGGACTCTCTATGTGTGTATCTCTGCTCTACTTCCCTTTCCCCTCTTGTTAACCCTAGAATATACAGTGGATAGTAGATTTGCATAACTGTCTATTCTTGCTATCCCTTCTTTCTTTTCTCTTTCTTCTTCACTGGGATTTCGTTACTATTTTTTCACAGACTGGAGAAATTGTTTGGCTAACTGGTAGTGATTAAATTGCTTCAGTACTTGCTTCAGATGCTACTGAAATTCCTGAGGTTGGTGAGTGCAATTGTCATAAAGGTATTTAGTACAGTGTTGCTTGTGCTCAAGACACAACAACTGATGAACACAGAGCATATATAAAAAAAAAGAAACACATAAATAAAAAAAATGGGTAGATCAAAAACAAATAAAACTGCTACTCCAATGAATGAAGACAAGATCCCACAAGAAATGACAAATCAACCAGAAGTAACCATAGATAAGAAAAGTATGCAAGCAATAATAAACTTATTAATCACAGAAATGAAAACAACATTGGAGGAAAGGAATGGCAGTATTAGGGAAACAACAGTTGAGACCTCAAGGAAAATACTGATTATCTTGAGGCAATTAGAGAACTGAAAGCTGAAATAGCTGTAATGAAGAAAGAAGCTGAGGAAAGGGAAAGCAGACTAACAGAAGCAGAAAACAGAATTAGTCAGACAGAGGATGAGTTAGAGAAAACTAAGAAAGAGGTGAAAGAGCTTAAAAAGTCATTGAGAGACACTGAAAACAATGACAGAGACATATGGGATGATCTCAAAAGAAGTGACAGTCTTATAATTGGCCTGCCAGAGGAAGAAAGAGAGGAAGGGGAAGCAAATATTCTAGAGGAAATAATAGAAGGAAACTTCCCAGAACTGAATAACAGAAAGGACATCAAGATTCAAGAGGCCCAGAGAGTACCAAACAGAATCACCCCAGACCTGAAGACACCAAGACACATCATAGTCACAATGAGAAGAAGTAAAAATAAAGAAATGATCCTAAAGGCTGAAAGAGAGAAACAAAAAGTCACACACAAGGGAAAACCCATAA
Organism: Erinaceus europaeus; assembly: GCF_950295315.1. Lineage (NCBI taxonomy): Eukaryota > Metazoa > Chordata > Mammalia > Eulipotyphla > Erinaceidae > Erinaceus > Erinaceus europaeus. The sequence continues at coordinate 161,157,151 of NC_080164.1, forward strand.
GATTATCTGCAGACTTCTCCACTCAAACTCTAAAATCTAGAAGAGAATGACAAGATATCTATCAAGCCCTGAATGAAAAAGGGTTTCACCCAAGGATAATGTATCCTGCTAGACTTTCATTCAAACTAGATGGAGGGATCAAAACCTTCTTAGACAAACAACAGTTAAAGGAGGCAACCATCACCAAACTGGCCCTGAAAAAGGTTCAAAAAGACCTCTTATAAACAAGAACATCACTATAATACTGACAATATATCAAAGCAAACAAAAAAATTTTTTTGAACAATGACACTACAGTACATTAAATTCATAATAATAATAAATGTCAATGGCTTAAACTCACCCATCAAAAGGCACAGAGTGGGGGGAAGGATCAGAAAACATAACCCAACCATATGCTGCTTGCAGGAATCCCATCTATCACAACAAGATAAACACAGACTTAAAGTGAAAGGATGGAAAACTATCGTACAGGCTAATGGACCACAAAAAAGAGCAGGAACAGCCATTCTCATCTCAGACACAATAGATTTTAAATTAAATAAAGTAATAAAAGATAGGCAAGGACATTACATAATGATTAGAGGATCAATCAGCCAAGAAGACTTAACAATTATTAACATCTATGCACCAAATGAGGGACCATCTAAATACATCAAGCACTTACTGAAAGAATTTCAAAAATACATCAATAGTAATAAAATAAGAGTTGGAGACTTCAATACCCCACTCTCACACTTAGACAGATCAACAAAGCAAAGAACCAACAAGGATACAAGAGAATTGAATGAAGAGACTGACAGACTAGACCTCTTGGACATTTTCAGAGTCCTTCACCCAAAAAAATTGAATACACCTTCTTTTCAAATCCACATAACACATACTCAAGGATAGACCATATGTTAGGCCAAAAAGACAGCATCAATAAATTCAAGAACATTGAAATCATCCCAAGTATCTTCTCAGACCACAGTGGAGTAAAACTAACATTTAACAACAAACAGAAAATTATTAAAAGTCACAGAATTTGGAAACTAAACAACATTCTCCTTAAGAACCACTGGGTCAGAGATTCACTCAAGCAGGAAATTCAAATGTTCCTGTAAATGAAAATGAAGACACAACCTATCAAAATATTTGGGACACAGCTAAAGCAGTTCTGAGAGGGAAACTTATAGCCATACAATCACATATTAAACACCAAGAAGAAGCTCAAATGAATGACCTTACTGCACACTTCAAGGACTTAGAGGAAGAGGAACAAAGGAACCCTAAAGCAACCAGAAGGACAGAAATCACTAAAGTTAGAGCAGAAATAAACAACATTGAAAATAAAAGAACCATACAAAAGATCAATGAAGCCAAATGTTGGTTCTTTGAAAGATTACACAAAATTGACAAACCCCTAGCCAGACTCACCAAACAAAAAAAGAGAAGACTCAAACTAATAGAATTGTAAACGATGGAGGAGATATCACAACTGATACCACAGTAATCCAGAGAATCCAGAAAACTTCTATAAAGAACTATATGCCACCAAGCTAGAGAATCTGGAAGAAATGGAACAATTCCTAGAAGCATATGCCCTTCCAAAATTGAACCAAGAAGAACTACAAAATCTAAATGCACCAATCACAGACAAAGATATTGAAACCGTTGTTAAGAACCTCCCCAACAACAAAAGTCCTGGACCAGATGGCTTCACAAACGAATTCTACGAAACCTTCAGGAAAAAGTTAATTCCCATACTTCTTAAGCTATTCCATAAGATTGAAGAAACAGGAATACTCCCTTCCACCTTCTATGAAGCCAACATCACCCTGATACCAAAAGCTGATAGGGACAGAACAAAAAGGAAAACTACAGACCAATATCTCTGATGAACATAGATGCCAAAATATTAAACAAGATCTTGGCCAACCGGTTACAGCAACATATCAAAAAGATTGTTCATCACAACCAAGTGACATTCATTCTAGGAATTCAAGGCTGGCTTAACATCTGTAAATCAATCAGTGTTATTCATCACATCAATAAAAGCAAAGCCAAAAAATACATGATTATCTCAATAGATGAAGAGAAAGCCTTTGACAAAATCCAACACCCATTCATGCTCAAAACTCTACAAAAAATGGGAATAGATGGGGAATTCCTCAAGATAGTGTAGTCTATATATAGGAAACCTACAGCGAACATCATACTCAATGGACAGAAGCAGAAAGCATTCCCCCTCAGATCGGGGACTAGACAGGGCTGTCCACTGTCACCATTATTCTTCAACATAGTATTGGAAGTTCTTGCCATAGCAATCAGGCAAGAGAAAAAAATCAAAGGAATACAGATTGGAAGGGAAGAAGTCAAGCTCTCACTATTTGCAGATGATATGATAATATATATAGAAAAACCTAAGGAATCCAGCAGAAAACTACCGGAATTTATTAGGCAATATAGCAAGGTATCAGGCTACAAAATCAATGTACAAAAATCAGTGGCATTTCTTTATGCAAACACTAAATATGAAGAAGAAGACATCCAGAAATAATTCCCATTTACTGTTTCAGCAAAATAAATCAAATACCTAGGAATAAAGTTGACCAAAGAAGTGAAAGACTTGTATGCTGAAAACTATGAGTTGCTAATCAAGGAAATAGAAACTGATACCAAGAAATGGAAAGATATCCCATGCTCAAGGACTGGAAGAATAAATATCATCAAAATGAATATTCTCCCCAGAGTCATATAAAATTGGATCAAAGACCTAGATGTCAGACCAGAAACAATCAAATACTTAGAGGAAAACATTGGTAAAACAGTTTCCCACCTAAACCTCAAGGACATATTTGATGAATCAAATACAATTGCAAGGAAGACTAAAGCAGAAACAAACAAATGGGACTACATCAAATTGAAAAGCTTCTGTACATCCAAAGAAACTATTAAACAAACAAAAAAGACCCCTCACAGAGTGGGAGAAGATCTTCACATGCCATACATCAGACAAGAAACTAATCACCAAAATATATAAAGAGCTCAGCAAACTTAGCACCAAAAAAGCAAATGACCCCATCCAAAAATGGGCAGAGTATATGAACAAAACATTCACCTCAGAGGAGACCCAAAAGGCTAACAAACATATGAAAAACTGCTCTAGGTCACTGATTGTCAGAGAAATGCAAATTAAGACAACACTAAGATACCACCTCACTCCTGTAAGAATGGCATACATCAAAAAGGACAGCAGCAACAAATGCTGGAGAGGTTGTGGGGACAAACGAACCCTTTTACATTGCTGGTGGGAATGTAAATTGGTACAGCCTCTGTGGAGAGCAGTCTGTAGAACTCTCACAAGGCTAGACATGGACCTTCCATATGATCCAGTAATTCCTCTCCTGGGGTTATACCCCAAGCACTCCATAACACCCAACCAAAAAGAGGTGTGTACTCCTATGTTCATAGCAGCACAATTTATAATAGTTAAAACCTGGAAACAACCCAGGTGCCCAACAACAGATGAGTGGTTGAGAAAGCTGTGGTATATATACACAATGGAATACTATGCAGCTATCAAGAACAATGAACCCACCTTCTCTGACCCATCTTGGACAGACCTAGAAGGAATTATGTTAAGTGAGCTAAGTCAGAAAGTTAAAGATGAGTATGGGATGATACCACTCATCAACAGAAGTTGAGTAAGAAGATTTGAAAGGGAAACTAAAAGCAGGACCTGACCAAATTGTAAGTAGGGCACCAAAGTAAAAACCCTATGGTGAGGGGTAGACATGCAGCTTCCTGGGACAATGGGGGGTGGGAGTGGGTGGGAGGGATGGGTCACAGTCTTTTGTTGGTGGGAATGGTGTTTATGTACACTCCTAGTAAAATGTAGACATATAAATCACTAGTTAATTAATATGAGGGGGGAAAATTAATTGTATCTCTCGAAGTTTTCAAAACACAAACTGAATCATTTCAGTATATAGGCTGTTTAATTGATATTCAGACTCTCTCAAAAGCCTAGACCAAGTAGATCAGAAGCAACCAATAGCACAGCTGTATACAAGATACTGGGTACTCTACAGCAAACCCTAACAAAAGGACTTTTCAAAGTTAACCCAATTACCAAATAATGTGATGATAACATTAACTATCGATTGTCTCTTTGAACCCTAAGACAGCAGGAACCTCACATCTCCACTATAGAGCCTCTTCCCCCAGTCCTGGAACCCTTGGACAGGACCTACTTTCCTGTATGCCTCTCCAAATCCATATCAAATAATATTGCATCTGCCGATCATAACCTAACCAACGCAAAGATTGCCACCTCAACATGCTTCACCTCAGACTGTGTCCAGAGACTTCACGTGTGGAATGACAACCCTTCAGCTTCCTTACTCGGGTGAGACCTTTCCTTTCATAGTATACTCTAATTCCATCTCAGGTGGTTCACTTTCTAACAAAGTCCCCAAACCTAGATATACACCAGTTTCTGTGAGAGAGAGCATATGTTCACACGTATCCTTAAACTACTGCAAAATATATACCTGAAAGCAGAAATACACTAGAGTTTGCAGTGAGTACCCCCTAACACTTCCTCTCCACTATTCTAAGCTTTGGGTCCATGATTGCTCAACAATTTGTTTGGTTTTGTATGTTAACTCTCTTTTCAATCACCAGGTTCCAGATGTCATCAGGATGCCGGCCAGGCTTCCCTGGACTGAAGACCCCACCAATGTGTCCTGGAGCTCAGCTACCCACCCAACTAGGGAAAGAGAGATGCAGACTGGGATTATGGACCAATCAGTCAACGCCCATGTTCAGCGGGGAAGCAATTACAGAAGCCAGACCTTCCACCTTCTGCAACCCACAATGACCCTGGGTCCATACTCCCAGAGGGACAGAGAATGGGAAAGCTATCAGGGGAGGGGGTGGGATATGGAGATTGGGTGGTGGGAATTGTGTGGAGTTGTACCCCTCCTACCCTATGGTTTTGTTAATTAATCCTTTCTTAAATAAATAAAAAAAAAAAAAAGAAATGATGCTATGTAGGGGCCGGGTGGTGGCACACCTGTTTGAATGCATGTATTACAATGCCAAGGATGCAGGTTTGAGCCTCCGTTCCCCACCTGCAGGGGAAAGCTTTGTGAGTGGGGAAGCAGTGCTTCAGGTGTCTCTCTGTCTTTCTTCCTCTCTATCACCCCTTCCCTCTTGATTTCTGGATGTCGTTATCTAAAAAATACAGATCTTTTTTAAAAATTAAAAAAAAGAAATTATGTTACATGAAATAAGTCAGAAGCAGAAGGATTAATATGGGATGATCTTCATAGAGAGAAGTTGAAAAATAAGATCAGAAGAGAAAACACTGAGCAGAACCTGCACTGGAACAAATTAAAAGACTCTGGGGTGGGTAGCTGGGAGAGGTCCTGGAAAAAGGATGACAGAGGACCTAGTGGGAGTTGTATTGTTATGTGGAAAACTGTGAAATGTTATGCATATACAAACTATTGTATTTACCGGCAAATGTAAAACATTAATCCCTCAATAAAGGAAAAATAAATTTAAAATAAATAAAAGAAAAGGGATTTTATTTTTTAATGATTTATTTGTTTATGAGATGGGTGAAGAGAGAGAAAGAGACCAAAATATTGCTCAGCTCTGAACTATGGTGGTACTGAGGATTGAAGCTGGGAACTCAGGGGTTTTAAGAATAATAATTCACTATGTTTCTCTCCACCTTAAGATCCCTGTCCTCATTTGCTCTTCTCCTACTTTCTGGTTCCTAGTTATTGTTTAATTTTATTGTATTGCCTTGCTGAAAGAGAGAAAGAAAGAAAGAAAGAATGAAAGAAAGACAGAAAAAGAGAAAAGAAAGAAAGTCCATCAAAATATAGTGACATTTTCTGCAATGGAAGATCTTTTTCATTCCATACATTAGCAAAAGGTTAATAAACAAAATACACAAAGAACTCACCAAATTCAGCAACAAAAAGCAAACGAGGTCATCCAAAAATGGGGAAGGATATGAAGAGAATATTCACCAGAGCCAACAAACATTTGAAAAAATTCTCCAAATCATTGATTATTAAAAAAAAAAAAAAGCAAATAAAGACAAAAAGGAGATACCAATTCACTCTTGTGAGAATGTCATCCATCAGGAAGGACAGTCAGAACAAATGTTGAAGAGGTTGTAGTGGTAAAGGAAACCTCCTGCACCACTGGTAAATTGGTGCAACCCCTGTGGAGAGCAGTGTGGAGAACTCTCATAAATCTACAAACAAATCTATCATGGGACCCTGAAATTCCTCTCTTGGGTATATATCTTAAGGAAACAAATATACCCATTCAAAAAGATCTTCTCTGTGTAAACTTATGTTCACAGCAGCACTATTTGTAATAGCCAACACTTGGGAACAATGTAGGTGTCCAACAACAGAAGAGTGACTAAGTTTACTGTGGAACAAATATTTTTTTTTCAAAGATAGAAACAAAGAAGGCAGAGAGAAAGTAAAAGAGACCACAACCGTGAAGTTTCCTTCAGTGCTGTTGGGGACAGGCTCAAACCTGGCAAAGCACACTAAGAATTCCATTGACCTATTGGCTTATGACTTCTACTCCAAGTATAGAAGCTTTAATTCCCAAAGTCTCCCTCTTAGTCTGTGGATCTGAACAGCCAATTTGCTACTTAGTCCAGAATTCTGAAATAAAATGAAATAACTATAATGGAGAAACCACTGACTCTGTAGAGAAATCACTTATTGTTCACAATTGTGCTTGTGGTTCACCCTGTTTGTCAAGAGTTTCAGTGGCAAATAGTTTGAACTGTGGTTTCACACTCACCAGCTATAACCTCTTACCTGGCAGGCATTGACTTCTATGCATATATTGTTGTTGTTATACTTGTTTGCCCTCATATCTGAAGAACAATATTACACTTTAACCATCTGAAGATGAGTATGTCCATGATCCAAGTTAAAACTCTGAAGTCAGATCTGCTACTTGAGTTTATGTTACATCTTATATTTGATGGAATAAAATAATCTTCAGACTAACTGTTATGCAGCTTTGTTTTCATGGAGATTTATTATTATTATCCTTATTAATTTAATATCTTACTAAAGTTGCACAGATGACGGAGAGATTGTAGTAATATTTTTCCAGGACAAGAATGCACTATGTTCCCTATTGATGATACTCTGAGGAGGATATTTTTATTTTCACTTTGTTATAATTGTCAAAAGTATAGCTTAAAGGGCTTGGAACAGTTAAATAGCATAACCATCTGTAAAACTATCTGAATCATATCTGCACTATTTGACACATTGGCTTTAAAATAGTATAGTGATTTTTTTTTCATTTTAAAAATTAATCAGGTACTAAGACTTAGTGAAAGTAAACTCAACAGCTTAATATTTGTTCGCGATTATCCTCTTCCAAAAAATCTTTTCATTGTTGAAACTGAGCAACCTCAAAAAAAAAATGCTGACATTAAATAAAGGAATCAGTTTTCAAAAAGAACTGTTTAAATATTCTGAGGTAGTATTTTTCTCAGAGAGAATGTAGAAGTTACTTTCACTTCATAGTGTTTACTTAGAAAGATAGGAATAAGCAATACTTAATACCAAGGGTAAGGATATGAAAGTATAGTTTCAGAATTTTTTAATAAAATGAGTTTAATTATATATGTATGTATATAATTATATATATGCACATACATATATACACAGAGAAAGAGGATAGAGAACCTGTTCATTATCGTAGCATATTGTTGTGATACCAGAGATTGAATTCAAGACCTCATGCTTAAGAGTCCAGTGCTTTAACCACTGTACCACTTTCCAGGCAAAATGTACATTTCCTCCTCTATAATATTAACATTATTATTATTGTAATATTTTACTTATTTTAAGTATCTCAGTTTAACGAGTTGGAGAAGTATTGCATTTAGAATGCTTGATATAATGTCTAACATATAATGCATTATCAATAAATATTAGCTATTACTACTTTACTAGTCCTTATTGACATATATTTGATCTCAGCTTAACATTGACTCTTTAGGCTTTATTATTAACAATATGATATTAGCATAATAATGGTACATTAATAAGTGGACATAAAAGAAAATAACAGCAGACAACGAAACTTGAGTCTTAACTATTCAAGATAATTTTTTTTTTCCACCAGTGTTATTTCTGGGCCTCAGTGCCTGCACAGTGAACACACCACCCCTGGTAGCCATTTTATTTTTTCTCTTTTTCTTTTCCTCTTTTATAGAGACAAAATAATTGAGAAGTAAGAGATAGAGGACAGATAAATTTTGTTCACATATAGTCTTAATCTCTTTTCATGATGTTTATCTTGTAAAGGAAAAAAATAGCTATACTTAACCTTTGCTAAACTTACCAGTAAGAGAAAAAAATGAATTATAGACAAGGATCAGTGATTATACAATAGAAATAATTTAAACTGTAAGTAAAGTAAATCCATAGAGTATTTATTGTAGATGCACAGTGTTTCAAACACACCCTTGCAGAGAGCTTCAGAAATGTCAACAGTCGTATTGCTTAAATGTTATCCAGAAATGAGTACAAGGAGAATCTGTTAGTTTGAAATATGAGCTAATAAACTACTGAGACTGTTTTTGATTGTGTTGCCCTTCATTACTGGCAAGACATGTCTTTATCACATTGGATCTGCCTACCTCCAAATGATACATACTTATAGTCTATCCGTTGCTATCATTCCCCTCCTACCTAGTTACTTAGCACAGTTTCAAACACAATTTCACTTTGTCCTTGAAGAATTTCTTCTACTTATCTTGCTTACAAAAAGTCATTATAGAGCACTTTGGAATAATCCCAAATTTTCAGATATAATGAGAAAGAACAGGTGCACGGAGAATGAGACGAATTCATTATGCACATTATTGGATTTTTATAGGTTGAATATAATTTGTTAGATCTATCAAAATAAAGCCCTGCATTATATTAAAGAGCACACATCTACATATTTGAACAGCTGAAAAAGAGTTTAGATGAGTGAGGTAATAAGCAATGAGCAAGCGACTGAAAGCCAGTGAAGTATCTTCTTTGTTCTATTGGTCTTATGACTCTGGAATGTAACAATATATTTTTGACACTTCCTTCATTTTACTCAATAGAAAGAACTCAAAATCTTGGACTTTGTGAGAACTATGAAGATTATTGGGGGAGAGAGTGACAAAATTTTGGTGGAGAGCACAGTATAGAACTATAGCCCTACAATATTTTAATCACATAGAACATTATTAAAACATGGATAAGGAAAGAATAAAAATGTAGTAAATTAAATTGTGTTAATACAAGCACAAATGCCAATTCCCTATTTCAGTTACAGTAACATGGCAATTAATCAACACTACATATGTGGATATGTATAAACTAAAAAATGAAAAAAGTCTTTGTTTTTAGTTATTAAAGCTATTATTACTCAATAACTACTCTGCTTTATAAACGTGTATAATACAAAAATACATCTTTGTATGCACTGTAGATACAATGAACAGTATTTGGACTTTTGTAATTAAGTTGTGTTTTTATTTTATAAAGTAGTCAAGAGCTAAAAACTATTGTATGTATAAAACTGATGTATAGATTTCACAGATTACTAAGAAAACATACACTCAATATTTTATTTCATAAAGGTACACACATATTTTTTTACTAAATCTATTTTTTAATTATTTAAAATTTACTGTGTGTGTGTATAATTGTAGATTACAGGATTGTAGGATTATGAGGTACAGTTCTAATCCAAACCCACCACCAGAATTCTGTGCCCTCACCTTCCACCACAGTTCTCACAAAGTCATAGAGAATGTTAGTTTGTTTCTGTTTTTTTTTCTTTTGAAAGTCTTATAAATTTTATTTGTAAGGAGTCGGGCAGTAGCTCAGAGGGTTAAGCGCATGTGGTGCTAAGCGCACAGACCTGCGTAAAAATCCGGGTTCCAGCAGGTGTTTTTCTCTCCCCCTCTCTGTCTTCCCCTCCTCTCTCCATTCTCTTTCCTATTTAACAATAACAACTACAATGATAACAACAACAACAACAACAATAAAAAACAAAACAAGGGAACAAAAGGGAAAATAAATAAATATTTTTAAAAAATTCATTTGTAAAGCCTTCTATACATTTAATCTTGGGGGAGTTGATTATTTATTTGATTTCTAGGTTAGTGATTTGCCTGTTTAAACTATCAACTTCCTCTATATTTAAAATTAGCAGGTTATATAAGTTTAGGAATTCATCCAATTTACCTAAATTGTTTAGTTTATTTGCATAAATATTCTCATAAGATTCTTTGTATCTCCATTTCTTCAACTGTAGTTTCATCTCTCTCATTCCTGATTGCTTTTATCAAAGCCCCCCCCACACACACACACACACACTTCTCTCTCCTTCCCCTCTCTCTCTCTCTGTCTTCTTTATTTTTTGGTAAGACAAGCTAGTAGATTAGCTTTTATTTATCCTTCCAGAGAACCTGGTCTTCGTTTTAATAATCTTCTGAATTATTATTGTGGTTTCTAGTTCCTTAATGTCTGCTCTGAATTTCACTGTATCCCTAATTCTATTGGCTTCTGGGACTCTTTGCTGCTCTTTCTCTAGTTGGTTTAGTTGTGGTGTTAGAGATTATTTATTTGAAATCTTCACTTTTTGTTTATATGGCCTTGTATTGCTTTAAATATTATTTTTAGGACTGTTTTTGCTGCATCACACAAGGCCTGATACTCCAAGTACTTTTTAAGTTCTTTTTTAGTTTCTTTTTTTAAAATATTTATTTTATTTATTTGTTCCCTTTTGTTGCCCTTGTTATTTTATTATTGTAGTTATTATTGTTGTCATTGTTGTTGGATAGGACAGAGAGAAATGGAGAGAGGAGGGGAAAGACAGAGAGGTGGAGAGAAAATAGACACCTGCAGACCTGCTTCACCACTTGTGAAGTGACTCCCCTGGAGGTGGGAAACCAGGGGCTCAAACCGGTCTTTTTTATTTTTATTTTTTGTCAATATCAAGTTCCTTTTTTTTAAAAATTTATTTATTGGGGAATTAATGTTTTACATTCAACAGTAAATACAATAGTTTGTACATGCATAACATTCCCCAGTTTCCCATATAATCGAACCGGTCTTTTTTAGTTTCTTTTGTGATTCAGCTATTATTCCTAAGCAGATTGTTTAATTTACATACTTGAGGCTTTTTTTTCTTTCTTGTGGTTGATTTCTATCCTCACAGCTTCACGGTCAGAAAAAATATTATTTTATGATCTCAGAGTTTACATATTTTTAAAAATATTTATTTTATTTTTCAGACAGAGAGAGACCAACCAGAGCACTTCTCAGCTCTGGTGTATGGTGGTACAGGGGATTGAACCTAGGACTTTGGTGCCCCAGGCATGAGAGTCTGTTTACATAACCATTATGCTATCTCCCCCTCCCAGAGTTTGCATATTTTAAAACTGTCTTTGTATCCTAACATGTGGTCAATCTTTGACAATGTTTCTTGTGCACTTGAATATGTATATTGGATGAAAAGTTCTGAATTTATCTGTTCATTCCATCTCTGGCTTCATTTCAGGACTTTATTTCCTTATTTTTTTCCTCTGGCTGTTAATAATATGATTAAATCAATTTTGGACCATAAAAAGACAATTTTAAAAATGGGCAGTACCCTCTATTAGAAAAATTTATCATTACTAGTGAATTTATATTAAAAAAGGCTTAATATTTTTAAAGATGTTGATTTTTAGTAGACATTTTCTGTTGTCTCAGTGACTTTACTACTCCAGGATGACTTTTTCAAATAGAGATAAATAAAGATGAAGAGAGAGATCACAGCACCAAAGCTTCCTTCAATGTAGTTGAAGCCAGGATGGGACCTGGGTGGAGAACAAAGCAGAACATGCTAATAGACAATGATAATAATGATGTCAAGGTATTTGGGGAGTTATCTGTATAATGATCATTCATATATCCCATCAAGTATAGTAGATGTATTTTAAGAATGCATAGAGGATGCAGTTAATGTCAAAAACATTTTTAATCTATTAGAAAATGTTAGCAACGGAAACTTTCATACAAAAAGAGTTCTCACAGCAGACAAGTATACAGAGGATTAAACTGGAAGGTTAAACATATTTGATAAGTAAAACAAAAATAATAATCATTTACTAGGATGTGATAATCACACTAACATCTACATGAAAAATACAGAAAGAAGACCCTTAATAGGAGACTAAGATGGTGTGCCCAAGGAGAAAATGCTTCACAAATAAATTAACAATCAGAAGTATATTAACTGCAAATGGCAAATGTTTTTTTTTTTTTTGGCCACCCCTATAGCTTCACAGCTCCATACTGTTTTTTTTTCCACACCATATTTTTAAAAATAGTTTATTAATTATAACTTGTCAATGGATAGATTCATTTTGTACATTCATATAATTTTTAATAATGCCTGAGGAAGTATAAAACCTATACATAATATGATTCAATAACAGAAAATTACTCAAACTTAGTAACTTTAGTTTTAAATAGGCTTAGCTATAAAAATGATCTATGTTAACTTATTTGAATAAATGCATATCACAAAATTGATGTTTGTCAAAAAGTTAAATAATGACATTTCAACAAAAAGATATTTTCTATTTGTTTTTAACCACAATTGAATAGATAGAGGGAATATCAATTAAATATGCCTTGATTGTCAGGTGGGAGGAGGGTATTAAAATGTAGAAAGTACTGATTATATTGTTGTTCTACTATATTATATTGTCCTTTAACTCTCTTTGTTCATTTGCATTGGGCAGGCAGGGCTAATAATTTATAGTGCAGTCATTGACTCATGGGTATAATTTCATTATGTACAAGGGCCCCAAATTTCTCTTCCCTCCCTCCTCACAGTCCTTTGATTCGATACACCGTTCCCAGTCTACGTTTCACTTTGTATTCTCTTTCTCTGTCCTTACTTATAAAGCCACACTAATAAGAGAATTGAGTGTTACACACATGTTAAGTATTTATTGAGCATGTGTCAAAACCTAGGGATTTATCAGTGGATATGAAACAGTGAAGTATCAGTCTAAACGGGCTTACATTCTAACTATGACAAAATATAACACACAAATAATTGTGTGTGTGTGTGTGTGTGTGTGCGTGCGTGTGTATGTGTGTGTGTATGTATATAAAATGTTATATTAGGTACGTTGAAGACTGTGGAGACAAGATAGAAGACAGGGTATAGTAGGTAAGTACATGCTATTTTGGAATGTTGGTAGAAGAATGACTTTCTGATGAGCCGACATCTGAACAAAAACCCGTTTTCTATGTATTATTGATGGGTTATTAGAAACTACCTCTAAATTCACATGATGGTCCCAATTGTCTCTAAAACTATAATATTTCTCTGTTTTTCTAGAATCACAATTTGACAAAAAAAATTTTTTAATTGAAAGACACTTTATTTACTGATAGTAAACAAAGGACACTTGAAGTTCTTTACAATTTGTTTGTCTGTTTGATTGTTTTACCAGAGCACTGCTCAACTCTGGCTTATTGATGGCTTCAGGGCTATCCCTCATTGTTCAATTTTTAAACTTATTCTAATTTTATATCTAAGGAGATATAAAAAATAAATGTTTTTCAATAAAGAATTGGAGAAAAAAATCTGGATAAATGTCCATTTTCTAACTGTATTGATTTTTTTTTTTTTGTAGAAATCCAAAAGTGTGTGTGTGTGCACATGAGCAAATTCACAGGCATTTTTGGCTTATCTTTTTTTCACCACTTGAAGATTTTTTTTCTCATCACTGGGGCTTCTCATCATTGCTCCCACCCAACAGTTTTCAAATAAAATGACAGAGACAGACAGACAGAGGGAAAAAAACATCACAACGCCTAGGTCTGTGGTGGTGTTTGGGTTCTAACCTGGTAGTGTGCACAAAAAGTAAGTACAATGCCCAAGTGAGCTGTCGTGTAGGCCAATTTACAACTTTTCTTTGGAAATTCTAAAAGCCATCCTTAAGTTTTAACACCTAGTGAAATTATCTGATAAAGTGATATTCATTAGAGGAAGAAAGCTAACCTGATGATGGTGATGGCATAATGAATTCTCATTTCTGAATAGTACAATTGTAACTATAATTTATTCTTAGGACCCCACTAGTCTTCCAGAAGTGAGAGTAATCCTCTCTGAAAAAAAGGCAATGGCTATTAAATTATTGTTAATCTTCGAGAATGTCATCTGCATTTGAGATTACAAGTAAAACCAAAAATGTAAATAAACAACTTTAAAACACCACACTCCTGTTCTGTGTGAAAGCAAAGCATTACCACTTTTAATTAATTAAATTTGTGAACAAAATAATCCAAATATATTATATTTTCTATAATAGAAATAGAAAAGAATGAAAGAGATAGAGAATAAACAAGAGCCCAAACAGTGGAAACAACAGAACAGCTAGCTGTGGATAAGAAGACAGAACTGGGAGCCTGGTGGTAGCGCAGCGGGCTAAGTGCACGTGGCGCGAAGCCTAAGGGTCCCTGTAAGAAACCCAGTTAGAGCTCCAACTCCCTACCTGCAGGGGGTTTGCTTCACAGGCAGTGAAGCAGGTCTGCAGGTGTCTTTCTTTCTCTCCCCCTCTCTATCTTCCCCTCCTCTCTCCATTTCTTTCTGCCCTATCCAACAACAACAACAATAATGATAAACAAGGGGAAAAGTAAAAATTAAAAAAAAGAAGAAAGAACTATATATGCAAGGTATAATAGCAAACAGTAATATTATTAATGAAAAAATACTGATGGGATTTTTACTATGTGTGAAGCCATATTACAGTTTCAACCTATTTACTGATAAACTTTCTGTCTCCATAAATTCTAATCATGTCAAAGTGTAAATGAAAGATAAAAAGATAATTTTAAAAGTGACGCCAGGTGATGGCACACCTGGTTGAGCACACATGTCACAATGTGCAAAGACCCAGGTTTGAGCCCCAGTCGCCACCTGCAGAGGAAAAGCTTTTGCAATTGTTTGTTGCAGGGATCTCTCTGTCTCTCTCCCTATCACCCTATCCCTCTTGATTTCTGGCAGTCTTTATCTAATAAATAAATAAACATAATAACAAAACGGAAGATGATTTTAAAAGATACATGTACAATTTTCAGTTTCCATTTCCATATAAAATAATATAATATCTCCATTCTAAAGTTTCAATTAATGAGAAGGTTTGTTTGTATACAATGAATCTGGCAAGAGCTATTGTCCTGTTGATCTCTGACGTTATGTATTAGGCATTAAATACAAACTAGAAATGATCACGTTCTAATCTTCCATGGTGACATAGAAGTGGACATGGGCCTTCTTGACAGCTGAGATTATTTGGTGAGCTCGTTCATGCAGTTCATGCAAATTCAGTGATAACATGGTAGCAGGCATGAACCCTAGGCTTCAGAACACATGCTGGGCTGGGTGGTAGAAGAAGAGAGGCAAATATTAGGGGGGTATGGACAGGTTGAGTTTTAGATTTGAAGTATTCTGATACTAGAGTCAGTTAAGAGGACCAGCGCGGATGCTAGGAAGTAAGCAGGTTGTGAAAAAGATACTCAGGACACATAGGGACTAGACAATAAAAGGCCTTTTACTGACATGTGTCTGATTTTCAGTCAGTTTGCTTTCAGAGTTGTCTGTGTAATCTCTCAAGGGCAAAATTCTCTTTTTTAAGGACCAACTGATATCAACAAGCCTCTTAAGAATACTCATAAAAGTTTGTTAATTAGGGAGAGGGAAAGCTGGCTCCTTTCAAGTAGTTAATCCCTTAGGAGCTAGCTGTGAGCTATACTGCTAAAGATATTTTCAAAGACTCTGCAGCTGGAAAACCTTTCACAATTTTGAAATCTGAGTTCATGGCGATTTGAATAGCAAAACTTTTAACACAAGGCCTATCACTTTTGTGTTGCTACACTAACAAGTTCAGAGTTCAGCAGATTACTTACAATGTACTTCTGTGAATTTAATTATACTTTAAAGAGAAGCTAACAAGAACAGCTTTCAGGGATTTGTTTCTTGGTGTTCTTGTCACTGTTATTTTATATTCATGTCAAGTTTTAACTTGTATACACTTCATAAAACAACCGACTTTCACAAATATATATGTATGTATATATATATGTGGCATCATTCCTATGCTTGCAAATATTGTGCCAAACAAAAATCTTCAGTCGCTCTACCTACCTGCTGGCCCTAAGACTAACCACCTACAACAAATTCGCTTAAACTATCATCTGTCAAGCTATATTTCCTCTCCTCTCCTTTTTTTAAATTTTTTGTTTTATTTTTTTTATCAGAACATTGATCAATTATGGCTTATGGTGGTGCTGGGGATCAAACTCGGGACTTTGGAGCCTCAAGCATAAAAGTCTCTTGGCATAAGCATTATGTTATCCATCCCACAAGTTACATTTTTCTCATCTCAAAGTTCGCTCCTAATGAGCTGGGGAGATAGCACAATGGTTATGCAGAGAAACTTGCATGCCCAAAGAACCAAAGATCCTAAGTTCAGTCCTTAGCACCACCATAAGTCAGAGCCGAGTAGTTCTCTAGTAATAGTGATAATAATAATAAAGAAAGAGAGAGGGAAAAAATTAAAAGAGTTCTCTCCTGGGGTTGTGGAGATGGTGTTTCTTATCTTTGTGGGCAAGAAAGTTCCTATAACTTTCAAAGCACTAACATTCTTCATATTTTGGATTTTCTATTTCAGGATAATAGCAATTTATGCGCTGGAACTTTCTTGCATAGAACATGATCTCAAAATACTGTTAAGTATATAAATATAAGCCAAGAAGCCCTCTCAAGTATGACTAAGTAATAATTCAGAAAGAAAACATGAAAATCATATTCCCAACTCACTATAATTTTTCAACAGCCAAATATATAGTTAGGGTCAAGGTTTCCAGCCCTTTCTCCACTACTGACATGAAGTAGAAAAAGAAAAGAAAAATTTTCCAATATGTTTCCAATTCATGTAACACTCCACTTGTATCATGTATTTGTTCAACTATGTTATTTATTCTAACTGTGCTGTTGTCCATTTTCCAGGTAGGTAAATAGCTTGTGATCCCCTGAAAAATCCATTCACTTCAGGGTTAAAGAGTAGTTCCATGAAGACTGATTTGTTGGGTGTATTACAAATAATATTGCTTTGATGACAATAAGTTCATTGATAAACCCCTTGTACACAAGAAAAATGTGAATAAGTGGTGTTTTTAATTCCGGTATGCAACACTACCTTAGATCATAAGCTCCTTAGCTACTTATTTAAGTATGTGTTTTTAATTATCTTTATATATTTATTAGATAAAGACAGATAGAAATTGAGAGGGAAGAGGGAAGTAGAGGGGGAGAGAGACAGAGAGACACATTTAGCCCTGCTGTCCCACTCATGAAGCTTCCCCCTGCAAGTGGGGACCGGGGTCTCAAACCCAGGTCCTTGAGCACTGGAATGTGTTTGCTCAACCAGATGTGCCGCCACCTGGACCCTTAAATTGTTTGTTTTAACTTGTGACATTTAGGTATTCTATAAGGTTTTTAACCAGGTTTTATGAAAATAATGAGGAATTCATTTATGTTCCTCAGGACCTGAGGTGAAGTACACCAGTATTTTAATAAATGACAAGATACTGTAGTAGTTAAAAATTAAAGAAAATATACTGCATTATTTAACTTACTCTATATTCTTTTTGAAAACAACCTATTTCATTTTATTTTATTTTTGTTTGTTTGTTTTTACCAGAGCACTGCTCAGCTCTGGCTTATGGTGGTGCAAGAGATTGAATCTGGGACTTTGGAACCTCAGGCATGAGAGTCTCTTTGCATAACCATTATACTAGCTACCCCCTATTTGATCATTGTAATGTAGTTTATAGGAATGAACCTAGGTCTCATAAATGAGTGATAATAATAAATAGCATCTCTGACCTAATTTGTATTCTGTATTTTTAGAGTTAGGGGAAAAGTAAGAAGAGGAGAGATAGAGACAACAAAACACTCCACTAACATCCATAGAGTTCTCTCTGGTGCTGTCCAGAATGCTTTCACACAGTAACAGAGATCAAACCCAGGATCTGATGCCAAGCCAAACATATACTTTATCCACTGAGCAATCATCCAGCCTCTAAAACATCATGTTTCATGCAAAGATCATCAATATGATTTAGAAGTGTATGTCTCAATTTAAGAAAAAAAAAATAGATATTAACACTTGTGAATGTTGCAATTTTATATGTATGTGTAATTTTTTAGCAAGAATTAATTATTTGGAAAATGCAAAAGGATTATTTGGCAGTGGTATGTTGATCATGTTGATGATACCCGACATAGTTTGTTTGTCTGTGTTTTATAGCCGTTGCATAATTGGCCTAAAATGAAGATTTAAGGTAGTAATTTGTCTATTTTCTAGTAACATGCTCCCATTTTCTAGTAACATGCTCCTTTTATATCTCTGTTTTTACATTATTGTGATTTATGAGACATATGTACCTGGTCATTATAACAGTCTTATTACTGTGGTAAGAAAGTTATAGTAAACTTGATATAAGATCAACTCTGTCACAGGTTAACCTGAAAACAAAACCTTATCCAGCACAAGACCCCTTCAGTTTGATAAAGGGCAGGAGAGATAAAGAAGCTCTATTTACCCAAAGGACACACTTACAGAAGAGATCTATGCATTACCTATGTTCATAGCAGCACAATTTGCAATTCCCAAAACTAAAACTTAACTTAGAAGCAACCCAGATGACCAGTGACAGATGAGTGTCCAAAAATAAATAAATAAATAAATAAAAATAAAAAGTGATATATATGCATTGTTTGAATGCATGATTGAACAGTAGTCCGCTATTAGAAATAATGAAGTCTTGAGTCCTGGGCTTCTCACCTGCAGGGGAGTCGCTTCACAGGCGGTGAAGCAGGTCTGCAAGTGTCTGTCTTTCTTCTCCCGCTCTCTGTCTTTGCCTCCTCTCTCCATTTCTCTCTGTCCTAACGATGACAACAATAACAACAACAACAATAACCACAACAACAATTTTAAAAAAGGGGGGAGGCACCAAAAGGGAAAATAAAATAAAAAAAATTCAAAAAAGAAATGATGAAGTCAACTTCTTTGCATCATCTTGGATGGAATTGAAGACATCATGCTAAGTGTGATGAGCCAAAAGGAGAAGAGCAACTACCTAACAATCTCATTTATAAATGGGACTAAATAAGTAGGTAGAGAGAGAACACAGAGTAAAACATGGACTAGGCATGGCATTGAATAAAAGCGAAGGACTGTGGGGGAGGATGAGGTGGGAGGGGCAGGAGAGAAGCTTAAGGTCCCAGTACATAATGAAATCATACTAATTTGTCAATGACTGCACTTGATAGGATTAACCCTCCTAATAAAAAGATAACAACAAAGAAGAAAAGATATAGGGCACATAGAAAAGATATAGAGTTAAGCGCACATGGCTCAAAGCTCAAGGATCACGGTAAGAATACCAGTTCGAGACTCTGGCTTCCCACCTGCAGGGTAGTCGCTTAACAGGTGGTGAAGCAGGTCTGCAGGTGTCTATGTTTCTCTCCCCCCCCTCTGTCTTACCCTCCCCTCTCCATTTCTCTCTGTCCTATCCAACAACGATGACAACTATAATAACTACAACAATAAAACAACAAGGGCAGCAAAAGAGAATAAATAAATAAATTTAAAAAAAAGAAATAAAATATTCAAGTGATCTAAACATATAATATACACATAAAAAAAGAAGAAGCAGTAAAAGTAACTTCTGAAGCTAACAGGGTTGATTCCTGAAGTTTATGGAAAGAAGCTATGTGCATAGCATAACAAGTACAATTTTAAAACTGCTGCTACTGCTGAACAAATTACTTCTATTTATACAGAAGTTCTAATTCAGATGATTGGTGAAGGTGGGTTCACAAGTGGTGAAGCAGTGCTGCAGGTGTCATTCTGTCTCTCTCCCTCTCTATAACCCCCTTCCCTCTCAATTCCTGGCTGTGTGTATCCAATAAATTAATAAAGATAAAAAAAAACTAAAAAAAAAATAATTGAAGCCACACACTCAGAGGTTGGGAGCTCCAGCAACAAACAACATCATGTTGCCTCTGAACACAATCAAGGCTGTGCAAGAATGCTAACTGTGAGAACCAGTAACCTCTGAGCTTCGGCCTATCCTCAGGGGTGAGAGTCTGCTGAATTGGTAGTATGGTCACATCACAGTAACAGGAAAGTTGCCACATCACAGTAACAGGGAAGTTGCCTGACCAGTTTGGTCTGCCTTCCCAAACTAAAGCAGACTTTCAGAAGGAAATTTGCTGCAGATGCAGCTAAAAGGTAATAGGTGCAGCTGATGGCCAAATGGTAAACTGAACCCTGCTTCTTCAAACACAGCTGCCACCATGTAGCAAACCCTCATGGCTTGAATTCAGACTGAAAGTCGACAGAGAAGCCATAAATACTACACAGAATATAAAACAGCTCAAGAGAATAACAAGCACATAACTTGAACCCCCACTATCTAATATATAAACAAAGTAAAATCTAGTGATTATAATAGTAGCACCACCTGTTGGTTCAGCAATAGCCTGCACAATAAATGTACAAACAACAGAGAAATAGCAAAAACAAACTTCAGAAGATGACTACTCAAAGAGACAGAAATGAAACAGAAGGTCTCCAGGAAATTTTAGATATAGAGGATCTATCAAAGAGAGACAATCAGAAAACTCATTATGAAGTCTCTCAGAGTCCAAGTATAGTATTAAGATGCATACTAAAGACCTGAAAGAATATTTTATTAGAGTTAGGAAACACAAAGGAAGATCTCCAAACAGAGTTCCTCAAGAAATAAAAAGAAAGAGGGAGAAAGAAAGAAAGAAAGAAAGAAAGAAAGAAAGAAAGAAAGGAAGGAGAACATGAAACACCAAGCAGATAGGAAGCATAAAGGAAAAACTTCAGATACAATTGCAGGGTGTGAAAAGTAAGCTCAAGTATCAGGCTTTGAAACTAGGCTCACTCAGAGGAAAGAATATCTAAACTAGAAAATACAATTAACTCACTCTTTCAGTTCAAGGATAATGGAGAGGCTGGGGTCAGGCGGTGGCACACCTGGTTAAGTGCTTACATTATAGTTCACAGGGACCTGGATTCAAGTCCCTGGTCCTCACCTGCAAGGGGGACACTTCAGAGTGGTGAAGTGTGGGCACATGGTAGGTTGAGCTTGGTTGGAACCCTGGATACCTCTCCATGAGGACCAAAGGCATTCACCAATAAGCCTCTCCAGCCCTCCCTGACCTCCATCTTGTTAGACACAGATGCTGTAACTGTTTCCACTCCACCTGGTCTGTATAAACCTGATTTGATCACTGGAATGTATATAAATCCGAAGAGCCCCTTCCTCATTCTTAAGTCCTATTCCCTGAGTAAGGGGAAGTCAAGAGCCGAGTCTTTAGAAAGAAGATGGAGTCTAGAAATATCTTATTGGTTCTTGTCTGTCAAACGTTTGCCCCTATTGGGTTTGTTGCCCTGGCACTCTGCCCCAGCACCTGACTTCTTTTTACCCTACATTAGCCCTGCCTTTTTCTTCAATAAACACACTATCCCCTGCCAGTGTCCAGAGTCATCACTCTGTGGCTCACCCCCACCACAGCCTGTTCTCCTCCTCTGGTAGCCAAGGGAATGGTGGGTGTGGAGTGGACAGAGCTTGCCCTGCACTGAAGTAGGACTGCAAGTGTCTCTCTGTCTCTTTCCTCCTCTACCTTCCCCTCCCTCCTCAATTTCTCTCTGTCTTTTTAAAAAATGTTTAAAAAGATAATGGAGAGGAAAGTTTTAGAAAGTATGGACCAGGGAGTTGGGCAGTAGCACAGCAGGTTAAGCACTGGTGGCACAAAGCACAAGGATCAGCCTAAGGATCTGGGTTTGAGCCCCTGGCTCCCCCACCTGCAGGGGAGTAGATTCACAAGCAGTGAAGCAGGTCTTCAGGTGTCTATCTTTCTCTCCCCCTCTCTGTCTTCCCCTCCTCTCTCCATTTCTCTCTGTCCTATCCAACAACGACTACAACAACTAAAAAAAAAAAAGTATGAACCAACACTATAAAATAGCAGCTCTTCATGCCTCACCATGGTCCCCACTACCTGAACTTTATTTCTCCTTTGCTGTCAAATGTTCCTCTCCATCTTGGAACTAACTCCGCTGCTACCTATTATAACAAACCCTGTCTTTAGCAATGGCCTCATTGCTTACTCAGCAATTATGGACTTGGAGGCAAGAGCTTTAGCAGCAAAAAAAGATCATAGCATGCTCAGATTATGGTTAGCCACTTTTAGCGACAAAGTAGTTTTAGATCATACAGAACATAACGCTATTGCACACCACAGTAATAATGTAAATATAACACACACGTTATGATATACACATTATTGCAGTGTCCTAGGATCAAAAAGCAGTGTTTGGGAGGTGTGTGTTTACACTATTTGGTTATCAGAAAGTTTTCAAAATTTTTTTTCATTTATTCAGAACTAATTACTAAGCTTGTAGGTTAAAATATATTAGTTTCAATGGAAATATTTTCCAATTAATTGTAACTGCATGACTGATGACCCATCACGAAGTTTCATTTCTCAAATGCATATTCTTAAGTATGTATTTTCACCCCCAGTATGCTCCCCAAAGTCTGTTCATTTCAGTTTTGAAACTTTCAGTGCTGAGTTTTTAAAAAGGACCTATCTGGCAGCTGTTGCTTTTACACTATCAAATAACTCACCCATTGTCTGAATCTCAGTGGGGGTTATGTGGGAGGTCCCATAGTTTCTTTCCAGCTGTTACTTAGTCTGGGATAATGTTTTTGGTTTCACACAACTCCCAGCATGCAGTCTGATCCTGACAACCTCAATAAAATTCCATTTAAGCAAAATGAATTAAAAGTCAGTGTAAACAAAGTTTAGAAAGAAACAATTAAAAAAAAATGTGCTGAACTGGGTTATGACTTGGAAAGTTTCATCTTGAGGAAACCTGACACCTTTCAGGATAAAATCCCACAGGCAGCTTTGCAGTTGTCTGATCCTACCTTTGGTTCTTTTTCTGAGCAAACTCTTAAAAGAGTTAGAAGAGTTTCTACAGAAACATCTAGAGCTTAAGAGCTGGCAGCATCTGTTCAGTATGATAACAGTAGCAGCCTTCTTGGAAGTAAAAATCCCCAAATGCACCCCAGACTTAGAGTCCATGAAGTAAATGATTGCATTAAACCATCATTTTTCAAACTTTCTGAAGGGAATCATATCTAAGAGAGAGCTGCAACTCTCTCTCACACATATACACACTCCTAAAAGATGCATATGTAGTGATAAGGAAAATGAGAACAAACATGAAATCTGTATTTTAGGAAACTGACAAGAGAGGAAGCAATGGTTATTTACTAAATTAATAAATGATACTGATGATTTCATAATCAAACTAACATATATATATATGATTTAAAAAAAAAGCTTTGATTCTCAAAATCTTTGTCTATATCAACATTATGGTGCTTTAGTTCTGCCAATGTGCTTGTGTTATATTTTGCATCACTGATGCTAACTAAATCACCTAATTATGAGTGTTCAAATCTCAGCTTTGTCTCCTTTCAGGTATCCCTAAGCTTCACTCATCTTACTTGAAAAGTGAAGATAATTTAAGCACACATTTGTTAATGATGACTGTGAGAGTATGTGTATGTGTGTGTAATATATATATATATATATATATATATATATATATATATATGTAATATGATGACTATGAGAGTATGTGTGTGTAATATATATATACATATATATATATTTCATTTATAATCCTCTAGTTTTCTAATAGTTGCTATTGTTCACTGATATCATAACTGGTGAAGGGTTGCATTGGATCAACCTTCTCGTGGTGCATCCCGTGAGTACCCATTCATTGGGGAAACTGATGATCCTTCCTAGCCGACTGAATCCACATGGATCCCAGTCACTTTCAAAGCCAGCAACAAGCGGCTCCTGACAGCTTTGCTGTTGACTGGCTATGGAAGAAGGGCAAACGCTAGAAGAAGAAGATAACTGGTGAAGTATATACGTGTCCTGTCATTTCCCCCTTGAAATGATGCCTTTCTTCAAACAAATCAGTAGTTTTGGATAATCAGTATTATCCAAACTGTCAGCATGGTGTCCCCATGGGCAATGCCTATCAGTGCTGAATTACAGAGTGTAGAGCAAAAATGAGCAAGTAACACTGCTCATTGAGGAAGAAGTTAAGGTGAAGAAACTGCTTTCAAAATCAGAGAAAAGTGACTGATTAAGGTAGTGGGGTTTTTAAAGAAATGCTGCATTTGAGAGAGTGTTAATAAAAAGAGTGAGTGACAGCATCCATCAGATAGTACACTTCCAGACTAGGGAGTTGGTAGGAGGTAGCTACAGTGTTTCTCTCTAGACAAGGAACATTTATGGAGTTTTATCTCCAGCTCCCTTATAGTCTTTCCCCAGAGTCTAATTTGATGAACTAATTGAGCTAACTTTCCTGGGATGGTTTGACCCCATACCACAGTGGGGTTGCTATAGTTTACAGGTGTTATCTTGATCATTTCTGATAGACTCTGCATCTAGACAGTATTGTCATAGTTTTACAGTGTTCAGCTCTGGTAAGGCAGGGCTCCCATGATTTTTAGCATTGTTAATAGCAGAGGATTTCTCAGCCATCACTGGATCATGTAACTGTTACTTATTATTGTTCTGCCATTTAGAGTGAGGGTAGGGAACCTATTGTCATGGAATTGGAGAAGTTATACTGGAGTTGTGCATTTATATGAGAACACACTTGATAACATTTGTTGAGATTTTTTTTTTTCTTGATGAAACTCTTAGGAAAGGGAAGAGAAAGTGCAAGTAAGAATGTCCCAGTTGTACTGATCTTTCTCCTTTGGTATTCTACATTATACAAATTCTTCATTTCTTTTTTTTTTTCACTTAAATTTTTCAGTTTTAAATTTTTCAGTTTTAATTTTCACTTAAAATTTTGAGTCCAGAGACTTCAGGTGTGGAATGACAAACCTTCAGCTTCATTACACTGGTGAGACCTTTCCTTTCATAGTATTCTCTAATTCCATCCAGGTGGTTCACTTCCTAACAAAGTCGCAAAACCAAGATATACACCAGGTTCCATGAGATAGAGCATATATTCACACGTATCCATAAACTAGGGCAAAATATATATCTGAGAGCGGTAGTACACTAGAGTTTGCAGTGAGTACCCCCAATACTTCATCTCCACTATTCCAACCATTGGGTCCATGATTCTTCAACAATTTGTTTAGCTTTGTGTGCTAACTCTCTTTTCAGCCAACAGGTTCCAGATGCCATCAGAATGCCAACCAGACTTCCCTGGACTGAAGACCCCACCAATGTGTCCTGGAGCTCCACTTCCCCAGAGACCCACCCTACTAGGGAAAGAGAGAGGCAGACTGGGAGTATGGATTGACCAGTCAATGCCCATGTTCAGCGGGGAAGCAATTCCAGAAGCCAGACCTTCCACCTTCTGCAACCCACAATGACCCTGGGTCCATGCTCCTAGAGGGATAGAGAATGGGAAAGCTATTGGGGAGGGGACGGGATATGGAGATTGGGTGGTGGGAATTGTGTGGAGTTGTACCCCCCATCCTATGATTTTGTTAAGGTCTCCTTTCTTAAATTAAAAAAAAATTAAAAATAAATAAAATAAAGTGGAAACCAGTTTAAAAAAAATTTTTTTTCAGTTCCTTGGGGCAGGGCAGTGGTGCACCTGGTTAAGTGCAAATATTATCAAGTACAAGGACCTGGGTTCAAGCCCCTGCTCCACACTGCTTCATTGAGAGGTGGAGCAGGACTGCAAATGTCATTCTCTCCCTCTCTCTATTTCCCTGTCCTCTCTCAATTCTTCTCTAATAAAATTGCCCTATCTAATAAAAATCAGAAAAAATAAAGAAAAGAAAAAAAAGTGGCTCCTAGAAGTGGTTGATTTGAAGAACCAGCACCAAGCCCCAGTGATGTCCTTAGTGGTAATAAAAAACAAAGGGGAGGGGGTGCGAAGGGGAAGCTGATGGTGGTGCACCTGGTTAAGCACATACAATACCATGTGTAGTTAGCTACCTAGGTTCAAGCCACTGGGCCCCACCAGGTTAATAGATATTGAAAACAACAACAGAGACATATGGGATGACTTCAAAAGAAATAATATATGCATTATTGGCTTACCAGAGGATGAAAGAGAGGGAGGGAAAGAAAGCATTTTTCAGGATATAATAGCTGAGAAATTCTCTAGTCTAGACAACATAAAAGATATAAATGTTCAGGAAGCCCAGAGGGTCCCAAACAGAATTAACCCAGACTTAAAGACACCAAGACACATGATATTTAGAATGGAAAGGAATAAGGATAAAGAAAGGATCCTAAAGGAGGCAAGAGAAAACAAAGAGGAAAACCCATAGATTAGCAGCAGACTTCTTCATACAAACACTACAGGCCCGAAGAGAATAGAAAGATATCTACTGAGTGCTCAATGAGAAAGGCTTTCAACCAAGACTGCTGTATCCTGATAGACTGTCATTCAGACTAGATGGAGGCATCAAAACCTTGTCAGACAAATAACAGTTGAAAGATTCAACTATCACCAAGCCTGCCCTGAAAGAAGTTCTGAAAGATCTCCTATGAACAGTGAAACCACCATAAATATGCCATATATCAGAACACTCTAAAAATCTATAAGAATGATATTAAAATATCTTCAATCTTTGATATCAATAAATGTCAATGACATGAATTCACCTACTAAAAGGCACAGAGTAGGAAGATGGATCAGAAACCACAACCCAACAATATGCTGTCTGCAGGAAACCCACCTAACTCAACAAGCTAAACACAGACTCAACATGAAAGGTTGAAAAACTATCATGCAAGCCAATGTCCCACAAAAAGGGCAGGAACAGCTATTCTCATATCTGACAGGATAGACTTTAAAATACGTAAAATTTTAAAAGATAGGGATGGACACTACTTAATGCTCAGATGATCAGTCAATCAAAAGGACTTAACAATTATTAACATCTATACACCCAATGAGAAGCCATCTAAATACATCAAACATCTACTGAAAAAGCTACAGCAATATATTAAAAGCAATACAGTCATAGTAGGGGACTTCAATACCCCGCTCTCTCAACTTGACAGATTATCCAGGCAGAAAATCAATAAAGACATAAAGGAGCTAAATGAGGACATAGATAAACTAGAACTAATGGAATACAGATTTCACTCATGTCCCCATGGGTCATTCTCAAGGATAGACCTTATGTTAGCCACAAAGACAGCATCAGCAAATTCAAGAGCATTAAAATCATCCTAAGCATCTTCTCAGACCACAGTGGAATTAAACTAACACTTAACAATCAACAAAGATTAGTAATAGTCCCAAAATGTGGAAGCTCAACAGTACACTGCTTAACAACTACTGTCTCAAAGAGGAAAAAAGGAAGAAATCAAATTGTTTCAAGAGTTCAATGAAAATGAATACACAAGCTATCAAAATATTTGGGACATAGCTAAGGCAGTACTGACAGGGAAGTTAATAGCCATACAAGCACACATTAGGAACCAAGAAAAAGCACAAATAAATAACCTGATTGCACATCTTAAAAGCCTAGAAGAAGAAGAAGAACAAAGGAACCCTAAAGCAACCAGAAAGACAGAAATCACTAAAGTTTGGACAGAAATCAATAACATTGAAAATAAGAAAACCATACAAAAGATCAACAAAAGTAAATGTTGGTTCTTTGAAAAAGTGAATAAAATCAACAAGTCTTTAGCCAGACTCACAAAACAAAAAAGGGAGAAGACCCAAATAAATGATATCATAAATGACAGAGGAGATATCACAACAGACACTGCAGTAATTCTACATAACATGAGAGGCTTCTATGAACAACTATATGTCACCAAGCTAGAGAACCTGGAAGAAGTGAACGACTTCCTAGATACCTATGTTTGTATGCTTCACATTGGTTTGGTCTCCCCCCCCCACCTCTGGGAGGTGGTAGTTTAGCCCCTGCTAGTTTTACGCACCCCCTGATCCCTGCCCCTAAAACCCTATGGACTTCCAGAGTCCCCACCACAGCGGCCGGTGGGGAGAAAGATGGAGAAGCACATGGTGTGGTGATTTGCCTACTCGTGAATAAAGATTAAACTGCGTTCTCTGCCCAGCCGTGTGTCCTTGAGTCTCCGTCTACCGCCGCAAAGCTAGCCCAGCCTGCTAGAGCCCTGAATGCTAATGACAAATGGAGCCCACGTGGACCTGACCTGCACATCTCTCAGATAAGTGAAGACAATTTGGCTACCTATGCACTATGGCCTTCTCTTCTGCTTGTGAAGAGATCTCCAAAGGCCTCTGTCCTTTCTTCATGAGGCTGTTTTGCTGTTTCTGGAACATTTATCTCTGGACGACTCTGTGGTTTCCGCCCAACGCCAGCCCACAGGAGCCTAATGCCATCCCACAGGAGCCAGCTTTCTGCCACCTGGTGCAGGGCGTTGGGCATGGGCTCCTCCCACGCTGCTAGGCCACCAAGAGCAGAGCAGCAGGCATGGCAGGCAAGGCTGTAGCCCATCAAGGCCACCACCCCGGGGCACCTCTGCCCACGCCTTCTGCACAGCCGGCCCGCCCGCCCTCCTGCTATGAAGTCTGGGCATATCCCGGACCACCCGGACACTGAGGGCTCCCTGCCGAAACTGGGCCCCCTGGCTGAGATCCCCAGCTTGGGTCTGAAGGCAGACAAGCTACAATATGCAGAGATTCATCCAGAGATCGCTACCTACAATTCCTAGAGCTGAAGTTGCACAAGAGGCCATCACTAGACAACGCACTCCCTGAACAGCTAAGACAGTACATATCTAAAATCATGTTTAAAATGACATGTCTTCATAACAAAGGTTTCTCTCCTTGTGTATTAAAGACCATGTTTATGTGTGTGCTTAAAATTTGGTAAACATTAACTTTAAGATTAAAAGTGTAACTTTAAGGCTATATTCTTACCAGACAGAGTTAAATGAAAAAGGTTTTCAACATAGTTCTCATAAAGGTAAAATTAACTTACATTTAAAGTCTGAGTTAAAAAGTAGTTAAAAATCAATATATTTTAACTACGTTAGTCTTAAAAAAAAAAACCTGTGCACACCTAGGGTGTGCCTCCATCTTCAATGGGTGTAACAAAAGGTTAAATAGACTTGTTGATATGTAAAACTCTTAAATCCTTCTCAGATAGAAATGTTAGATTGTGATATGGTTATGCTAATGATTCTCATGCCTGGGGCTTTTTTCTTTCCATTATTCTTATGTTTACCTTTCCACATTCTATTGTTTAAACTTTAAACAATCTTAAAATCATACTAAAAAAGACTTCCAATTGTAATAGAGTTATCAATTGTGATAAACTTCTAACCTGCTTCAAGTTTTGTTTCATAGTAAGTAAATTGCAGCTGTCAAGTTCTCTACAGAAAAGCGAAATTCCAGCAGCTGACCTTCCTCATGCAGCGTTCCACCCCCTGGCATTCTTCCGTGGACATCTGCTGTGGACTTGCACTTCTATAGGACTCACTGGTACACCTCTTAGACACTTTACACAAAACTAGCAGCTTCCCTTTATGCTGCTGGGTTTCTCAAAGACTGACTGCATCCAGCTGCCTTGGGACTCTAGGCCATATCCCGCCCCCCATGCTAGGTAATGCCCACAGGAAAAAAAAAATGCCCGTCGAGGCAAAAGCCCACAGAGGCAGCAAAGGTTCTTTAGCTGATAAAGCTTTGCCCACAGAGGTAATAAATGGCCCCCTCAGGCCTTCCCTTGGCAACACACTGGTTCTTGCTGCTTCCTTATATGTTCCTCCATGTTTGTGCCAGTTTCTTTTTTTAAATTGCCTGTACTATATAGGTTTCTGTTCACCCCACACTCCTGATACTATGCTCAATTAGTTAAAAAGAAAAGGGGGAATTGTTGTATGCTTTACATTAGTTTGCCCCCCCCCCCCCGCCTCTGGAAGGTGGTGGTTTAGCCCCTGCTGGTTTCGCCCACCCCCTGCTCCCAGGCCCCTAAAACCCTATGGACTTCCAGAGTCCCCGCAGCAGTGGCCGGGGGGAGAAAGATGGAGAAGCACATGGTGTGGTGATTTGCCCGCTCATGAATAAATATTAAACTGTGTTCTCTGCCCAGCCGTGTGTCCCCGAGTCTCTGACTACCTCTCTGTCTACCTCTGCAAAGCTAGCCCAGCCTGCTAGAGCCCCGAAGGCTAACGACACCTATAACCTTGCAAATTTAAATAAAAAGAAACTAGATAATATGAACAGGCCTATCACAGCTAATGAAATTGAAACAGCTATCAAAATCCTTCCAAGAATAAAAGTTCTGGAATAGATGGTTTTACAAATGAATTCTACAAAACCTTCAAGGAAGAGTTAATACCTCTACTTTTAAAAGACTTCCAGATGAAGCTGGGTGGTGGCACACCTGGCTGAGTGTACATGTTACAGTGCTCAAGAACCTGGGTTCAAGCTCCAGGTTCCCCCCTGCAAGGGAAAAGCTTTGCGAGTGGTGAAGTAGGGCTTCAGGTGTCTCTCTCTGTCTCTCTCCCTTCCTCTCACTCCCTTCCCTCTCAATTTCTGGCTATCTCTTTCCAGTAAATAAATAAAGATAAAAAATTAAAAATTAAAAAAAAAAGATTTCCAGAAAATTGAAGACACTGGAATAATCCTTTCCATATTCTATGAAGCCAATGTCATTCTGATACCAAAAACTGATAGGAACACAATCAAAAAAAAAAAATGCAGACCAGTATGTCTGATGAACATAGATGCTAAAATATTGAACAAAATTCTAGTGAACTAGATATAGCAGTATCTAGTATTAAAAAAATTATTTCATCATGACCAAGTGGGTTTATCTCAATGACAAAAGGTTGGTTTAATATACATAAATCTATCAACATGATCCACCACATCAATAAAAGCAAGACCAGAAACCACATGGTCATATCAGTAGATTTAGAGAAAGCCTTTGATAAAATACAGCATCCCTCTATGAACAAAACACTACAAAAAAATGGGAATAGATGGAAAACTCCTCAAGATAGTGTAGTCTATATATAGCAAACCTACAGCCAACATCACACTCAATGGTGAAAAACTAGAAGCATTTCCCCTCAGATCAGGTACTAGACAGGGGGGCCCACTATCACCATTATTATTCAACATGGTGTTGGAAGTCCTTGCAATAGCAGTCAGGGAGGAGCAAGGAATTAAAAACATACAGATTGGAAGAGAAGGAGTCAAACTCTCCCTATTTGCAGATGACATGATAGTTTACACAGGAAAACCTAAGGAATCCAGCAAGAAGCTTTTGGAAATCATCATGCAATACAGTAAGGTGTCTGGCTAGAAAATTAACATTCAAAAGTCAGTGGCATTCCTCTATGCAAACACTAAGGTAGAAGAAGTTGAAATCCAGAAATCAATTCCTTTTTCTATAGCAACAAAAACTATAAAATATCTAGGAGTAAACCTAACCAAAGAAGTGAAAGACTTGTATACTGAAAATTATGAGTCACTACTCAAGGAAATCAAAAAAGACACAAATAAGTGGAAAGATATTCCATGTTCATGGGTTGGAAGAAGTAACATCATCAAAATGAATATACTACTCAGAGCAATATACAAATTTAATGCTATCCCCATCAAGATCCCAAGCACGTTTTTTGGGAGAATAGAACAAATGCTACAAATGTTTATCTGGAACCAGTAAAGACCTAGAATTGCCAAAACCATCTTGAGAATAAAGAACAGAACCGGAGGCATCACACTCCCAGATCTCAAATTGTATTATAGGGCAGTTGTCACCAAAACTGCTTGGTACTGGAACATGAACAGAATTGAGAGCTCAGAAGTGAGCCCCCACACCTACGGACATCTAATCTTTGACAAAGGGGTCCAGACTATTAAATGGAGAAAGCAGAGTCTCTTCAACAAATGGTATTGGACAAAATGGGTTGAAACATACAGAAGAATGAAACTGAACCACTATATTTCACCAAATGCAATAGTAAATTCCAGGTGTATCAAGAACTTGGATGTTAGACCAGAAACTTAGAGGAAAATATTGGCAGAACTCTTTTTTGCATAAATTTTAAGGACATATTCAATGAACAAATCAAATTACAAAGAATACTAAGGCAAATATAAACCTATGGGACTACATCAAATTAAAAATCTTCTGCACAGCAAAAGAAACCACTACTCAAACCAAGAGAATCCTCACACAATGGAAGAAGATCTTTACATGACATATATCAGACAAGAGTTTAATAACATATATATATATATATATATATATATATATATATATATATATATATATATATATATATATCTTGCCAAAACCAACAACAAGAAAAAAAATAACCCTTTCCAAAAATTGGGAAAGGACATGGACAGAATATTCACCACAGAAGAGATCCAAAGGGCCAAGAAGCATAAAAATGTTCCAAGTCTTTGATTGTCAGAGAAATGCAAAATAAGACAACAGTGTGATACCACTTTACTCCTGTGAGAATGTCATATATCAGAAAAGGTAGCAGAAACATATGCTAGAGAGGTTGTGGGGTCAAAGGAACCCTCCTGCACTGCTGGTGGGAATGTCAATTGGTCCAACCTCTGTGGAGAACAGTCTGGAGAACTCTCAGAAGGCTAGAAATGGACCTACCTTATGATCCTGCAACTCCTCTCCTGGGGATATATCCTATCCAAAAAGATCTATATACACATATGTTCTTAGCAGCACAATTTGTAATAGACAAAACCTGGAAGCCACCCAGGTGTCCAACAACAGATGAGTGGCTGAGCAAGTTATGGTATATATACACAATGGAATATTACTCAGCTATTAAAAATGGTGACTTCACTGTTTTCAGCCGATCTTGGATGGACCTTGACAAATTCATGTTAAGTGAAATAAGTCAGAAACAGAAGGATTATTATGGTATGATCTCATTTTCAGGCAGAAGTTGAAAAACAAGATCAGAAGAGAAAACACAAGTAGAACCTGAACTGGAGTTGGTGTATTGCACCAATCTAAAAGACTCTGGGTTGGGTTGGGGTAGAATACAGGTCTAAAAAGGATGACAGAGGACCTAGTGGGAGTTTTATTATATGGAAAACTGGGAAATGTTATGCATGTAAAAACCATTGTATTTACTGTTGAATGTAAAACATTAATTCCCCAATAAAGAAATTCAAAAAAAGAAATGTTGGTAGATACTATATCCTAAAATATAGATTCTTTCATTTTACACTTGAGTTCTCTTCCCAAGTAACTTAAATATAGCCCATGTTTTCTCCATCTATTGCATACAGATAGCTTGTCATTTTTCTGCCTCTATATTTGTCTTTTTCTCTAAATAACTTCAACTAAGATGCCATCAGTACTAAATTTTATGGACTGGTCAAAAGACCATATTCCTTTTATTTATTTTTTGTTTGTTTTATTTACTTATGATTGGATAGAGACAGAGAGAAGTTGGGAGTGGTGGGGGAGATAGGGAAAGAGGCAGAGAGACACCTATGGCCCTGCTTCAGCACTTGTGAAGCTTTCCTCCTGCAGATGGGGATCAGGGGCTTTAACTTGGGTCCTTGTCCATCGTAATGTGTGCATTTAACCAGTTGTGCCTCCTTTTATGATATGTTGCTTTCAATATGTTCTGGAAAATCAGATTGTTAACCTTGCCCGTTTAAAATGAGTTACTGAAAATAGTTTAGGTATTTGGGATATTACATAATTTGAAAACTGTGACAACTTATTAATACAACTTATTAATACTTGTTTTCTATATCATCTAAATATGTAGTATGTAGGAGCTAGTACAATTTAAATTATAGAATTTAGATATCTGTGGAAATTTTAAACAAATTATATAGTTTTAAGTCAGACATTTTAAAACTAGCTTTACATGATGTATAAAAATACTGTGTTTTAAGTAGTAAGGTAAGCAATGGTTTAGCATCATTGTATATTCATTTTGTACATAAATTCTATTAAATATACTACTGGTCTTACATAATTATAATGTATCAAATAGTATTGTTTTATGATAGTATTGCTTTTTGTTTGTTTCAGTTATCTAGTTCTTATAAATGTGATGTCAAGTTTTTAGGTCAAGAGCATGACTTTCAAAAATATAATTTTACTTTGAGGAAAAAAACTTGCTTAGATTATAAGACACTCTAAGAAAGTAAATATGGAATGTTGAGAAAAGTTCCATGTATTCTTCCCAACCTACCAAAAAGACTGTTATCATTCATAGAATTAACAGGAATGTTTTGTGGTCCATGAGGTGGTATAGTGGATAAAGCATCGGACTCTCAAGTGTGAGGTCCTGAGTTCGATCCTGGGCAGCACATATACCAGGGCGATGTCTGATTCTTTCTCTCTCCTCCTATCTTCTTCATGAATAAAGAAAAAAAAAAAAGAAGAAAAATTTTGTAAAAAGAGGAATGTTTTAAAATTAATTGCAATTAATATTTCTATATGTTTTCAGTAAAGAAATTCAAATATAATCATTAAAATACAATGTTGACCTGCTATTTATATTTAAATCATACAATAATTTTATTTAGTTATTTACTATGATTACCTCATTGAAGCCAGGGGCTTCACTGTTCCAAGCAGAGTTTTTTTTGTTTGTTGTGCTTTTGTTTTTGTTTTAATTTTTAGATAAATAGAGACAGAGACAGGGAAAGACACCAGATTACCAAAGTTCCTCCAGTGTACTGGGGACTTGGTTCAAACCCAGATTGCTTGCCTGTATGGTACACCTGGCACACTATCCAGATAAACTATCCTGGTGGCTCATTAACTTTATGTCCTGGAAAGAGAACCTAACTTGATGGACAATTAAGCAAATACTTACTTCTCTACATGCCTGATATCTATTGTTCAAGTTTCTTTCCTGGGCCTCATCTCTCTTTTTCTATCTTGTTGATTCAGCTTGAAAAGTGATCAATATATATTTCTCCAGAAGAATTGTAGGTTATATATAAGAACTATGTTTAAACTTTATTGGTTCAGGAAATCCATGTAGTATCAAGTTTATTCTGGCAACCGTAATGAATTTTTGATGTACAAATGTTCTTTTGAAGACTCGTCTTATGTTTTGCATGTGACATTTTCATTTTCCTCACAGTGTTTGAAGGAAAGGAAGTGAACTCAGTAAATAGTTTTTCAGAGGTTAAATTTGCTCACTTATAAAAATAAGGCTAATTATGGCCTAAACACAAGTTGCACGGAACTATTGAGAAATTATATCTGAATACTCCAGTTCGTGGAACACAGATTATTTAAAGCTTTATTGTCCGTAACTAAGAATTTCTAAATGGAGTCATTATTCTGTATAAAAATGAGGATGATTTAAGAATGCAATATCTTGCACATGTTCTAAATATTATATCTATAGAGTATACTTTATCATATGAGTAAATGAAGTTTTAGATTAGTTCGGGCAAAAAAATCAATGACAAAGACCAACAGTTATTGAAAGGTTTATTTTAAAAGACCAGGTGGTGTTATACCCAGTAGAGTGCATATGTTATCATAGATGCATAGAGTGCATCTGTGTTAAAATCCTGTAGTTCCCCAACTACAGGGGGAAGTTTCATGAGTGATAAAATAGTACTTCAGGTGTCTATCTCCCTCCTTCTCTACTTCCCTTACCTCTTAATTTTTCTCTATTAAAAAAGAAGAAAGAAAGGCAGAGATGGAGAGAGAAAGAGAGAGAGAAAGAAAAAAGAAGAGAGAAAAGCATAAAAATAACTGACAGGAGTAACAACGTTGATTTCAAAATGCCTCCGGGCTATGGAGATAGCATGATGGCTATATAAAAAGATTTACATGTCTGAAGTCTCAGTTCTTTCCTGTAAGGATACTTCAGTTAATATTTATGTAGCTAAAGTTTAGAAATCACAAATGCTTTATGGCAAACATAGCAGGTACTTGTGTGAGTATAAGTACTTCAGGGCTTGACTTGAGCAAAAGTTCAAAGTCTTGTCAGCAGCTGGAACCATTTTAGCAAGGCAATAATTATAGAATGTGATTCAGAAGTTTGTATTCCCGTGCAACAAGTTAAGGTTTGACTAGGCTAACAAATCTACTGTCCTGTACTGACATTATGTCTCCATGCTTAAAAAATGGTGACGTGATTAAAGGTGATTGAGCAGTGATTGGAATAGCTGTTTCTGCTAAAGAAAAGACTCAGAAGAAAATAATTACTTTTGTCTTTGATGACAGAACCATGATCCCATTTCCCCGTATCATTCTGGCTCAAAGTCTCATCTTTCCCTGAATATGAAATTTATTGTATACCCTTGCTTATTATTCATCAATCTACATTCATGTAGTATTGCTAGTGAGTGATTATTGTTTGTTTTGCTTTCCTTTTTTATAGTGACTTAATATTATTAACACAGTTGTAAGATAATGGAGTATAATTCCATACCATTCCCACAACCAGAGTTCTGTTTTGCCTCCCCTCCATGGGAAACTGCAGTAGTTCTCCCAAGGTCACCAATATAGGCTGATCTCAAACTCTCTGTCTATATCTGTGGATATATATTTTCCCTATTTTTTTTCAATAGTTCTGCCTTTACTTCTTTTCTATTTCACCCATCATCTAATACTAATTTCAAATGTCTTTCCCTTTTCTCTTCTCTCTCTGATAAGTGAAAACTAAAGTGTTTTCCAGATTTACTTCCATTTCACTGATGGTATAAAAACAAGATTCCTGTTGACAAACACTCTGGGTTCTGGTGGAAGGCAGGGGATGGGTGGAGGTTGGTAACAGACCTTTCTGGCTTACTTTTCTTATCATTTATTGCTCTGGGAATATGGACTAAAATTCTTTGGGGGGAGTACAAAAGGTAGAAGTTCTGGTTTCTGCAGTTGCTTCTCTGCTGGATATGGAAATTAGCAAGTTGATCCATACCTCCAACATATTTCTTTTTATTTATTTGTTTGTTTGTTTGTTTATAAAAAGGAAACACTGGAAAAACCATAGAATAAGGGGGGTAGAACTCCACACAATTCCCACCACCAGAACTCTGTATCCCATCCCCTCCTTTGAGAGCTTTCCTATTCTTTAACCCTCTGGGAGTATGGACCAAGGTTATTGTGGTATGGTGGAAGGTCTGGCTTCTGTAATTGCTTCCCTGTTGAACACGGGCATTGATAGTTCGATCCATACTCTCAGCCTGCTTCTCTCTTTCCCAAGTGGGGCGGGGAACCCCACCAATGTGTGCTGGAGCTCTGATTCCTCCAAAATATTTCTATCCCTAGTGGAGCAGGGCTCTGGAGCAGCAGGGTTCCAGGAAGCATTGTTGAAGTCATCTGTTCAGGGAATTCAGGATGGAATCAGAGTATCATCTGAAACTTAGTGGCTGAGGCTGTAGTGCTTCTGTGGGTGTCTCAGCTGTGGCTGATGAGGTTTGTTAAGTTTTGATAGTTGTAAATATTTATTGTTTTGGGGGAGGAGTCTGATCTGTTCCCTGTTACTCCATGGTCACACCTCCCAGAAGTTGAGTCTTTTTATTTTGCAACTCATTCTCCAAGGCTCTAGATATTTTCTTCATATACATGTTTAAAACTAGTTCTTAAACCACTATGCTTTCTAGGTCACAAGAAAAGTAAAAGAGAAATGGGGGGGGGAGGGTGACAAATAATAAGAATTAAAGAAAGCGTGCAATAAGTAGCACTCATCAGTTTATGTATAGCTCATTGAAAAACACAAATTGCATGCAGCATATGAAAGTATCTTCTTCCATATCCTCATTAAAACTTTATTGCCATGGAAAAACAAAACTAACTAAAAATGGAGGACAAAGTTCTCATCTACCATACCTAATAACTGTCAAAAAGACATTGCATTTGATGGCCTGGGGTGGTTCATAGGGCAAAGGCCTGGGTTCAGTTCCTGGCACCATGTGGTAGCATCATGAAAAGCACTAAAGGAACTTCATTCATGGCAGAATAGTGCTTTTGGTGTCTTTCTCTAGATCTGCTGCAAATCTGTCTAAATATAGAATAAGAATAAAAGAGACTGGGAAGACTGTTCATATGTATTGGGAGCTTTTGTACACTCATAATACCCTGAGCTCACCCCCCTCAATAGCATTAAAAAAGACATACCACTTGAAAGAGATCCACTTCCTGAAACTTCTCTCCAAATCGATTCTGAACTGCCTACTATTTTTCACTATCCAGCAAGATAGGTGATAGAACTGGATATATAAACATTTAACATTTTACTATATCATTTATATTATATATAAACCTGCTACATTTTATTTCCCAATTTGCTTGAGGTGATAAAAACTTGTCAGCCTAGTAAATACTCTAATAATTTGCACATGTGAATAAATTATGATTCTGGTAAATTGTGTTTTTTGATAAGATGATTTTCATAACATGGTTTGGGATCCTTCGTGATTAAAATTTGGTAAATTTCTACATAATTGCAATTGACTTTCTAAATGTTTTAATCTACTCCAGAAATACTGTTTTTTCTCTCTATTACCAGAAAACAGTCATTTCTTTCCCTCTTCAGAATTCCTGCACTCATTTGTTCTCATCATACTTACATTTTCTACCTACCTGTATCCTCTTATCCTTCACATACAGCATATAGCACCCTCAGAAAGATCCCATCTTCTATGTCATCCTGTCCAAACCACTTTTTCACTCTGTGCTCAGTTCTATTACTCTATGTATTCATTTCCTTCACTGAACCTTTCATAATCTGTGATTGTCTTATTTATCGAGTTACTCAATTTTGTATTGTCTGGTGACTCCACACAAATGTAAATCTCACAGGTGTATAAGGGTCTGCTATAACTTTGTCACCTACTATCCCCTTTTTTTCACTGCAATAAGTGGTATAAAGGATGTTTAAAATTGTTTATTGAGTGAGTATTTGGTGAGACTAAGCTTATTAAAAAACAAATCCATGGTTCTGGGGAGACAGTGTAAGAATTATCCTAGGTTCAGTCCCCAGAACCCCCACAAACAAGAGCTATGCAGTGCTCAGGTCTTTCTTTTTCTCTTTCATTTTTTCTTTCCCTTCTCTTTCTTTCTTTATTTATTTCTTTCTGCCTTATTAAAATACATAAATAAAATATTAAATATAAATTTATAGACATCCATGTGTGTAATATAAACTAAATCATACTATTCTCAGAACATGAACTCAAGGGGTCTTGCTTAGCAAAATCTCGCAAATTTCTCGTAACACATACTGAAAATGTATCACTATAAAACATCCTTTTGTGGTCTCACGGTGAAGGAGAAAGAAGCTAAGTGTTGACTTCTCAAAAGAGAGGCTAAAGGTTAACTTCTTTTTTAATTTTTGATTTAATATTGTTTTACAAAATTGCAAGATCGTAGGAGTATAATCCCATACAGTTCCCACAACCAAGGGTTCCCAAGGTCACCAGTATGGGCTGATTCTAAAACTATCTATCTATAATGTTCCTAGTTGTGACATAAACTGTGAGCTCAGTCTGACAAGGACTCATAGGTCATATAGGCTTTGATGCTAAATATGAATAAATATGAGCCCTGGGTTAGATCGTTTTGGTAAACAGTTAATTGTATTTTTATATTTTCTTCAAGTTTGGGGGCAAGTCTCTGCCCTTACCCTAATTCCTGTTAAGCTTATTACTTTGAGGAAGTTCATAACTGCAAAAAAGAGCAAGTGTCTTTGTGCTCAGGGATGTTTTGGAGGTAGAAATGCACTGAATCAAAATGCAAGCATTAAATAAACACTGCTTTCTGCATTAGAGCCTCAGTGTCTCCCATCTCTCTGCCTGAGAACCCAGTAACAATGATATTATGAAATTCAGCCAAGAAATGGATTATGGTGACTAAGCCAATAATGCTTCACATTTAGCTCCACATTCAGAATAGAACCTTGCCCCTCTTTTATGTAAATTTGTGCTTCTATTATGTCTTTGTTTACATTTCTGATGCTTGTTTATACAAAAGAGCTTTAAGAACACATTTTTTTCTAATATGAGACGTAAATTACTTTCACATTAGTAAGTGCTTTTAAGAGCATATGTTAAACAGCATAACTGGAAAGACGTTTCATTATACTGAGTAGTGTAGCATTGAATTCGCTAATAAGCCCTTGACTCAGATTCCCTTCACATTTAATGACCTTGGGCAAGTGATGGAATTGTCTTTCCATTTCTTTATTATATATTCAGCAATAACATAGGTTTTAATATTATCAAAAAATCTTATAATATTATTGATGACTATCAAACATTCTCTGACTGAAACTTGCCACTACAAATACTTCCCTGTTTAAATGTTCTACAAACCAAGCTGAAATTGTGACCACCATATGAATGATAAACAAATTGTAGCTCAAAAATGTAACTTCCTAAGTGGACACTAAAGTCTATTTCTTTTCTTTTCTTTATTTTTTTCTCTTTTGCATTCCCTTGTGATTAATTATGATGCTAACATCAGAGTTCTTTTGTTTTAGATAACTTGGCAGCCAACATCAAAAATAAATCTTTGAATTATGTTTTTTTTTACTGTTGTTGTTCTCACTGAGAATAGTTTATGTGTTTTGTGTTGTAAGAAATGGTGAAGAAAGGAGTAAGCAAAAAAGGATGTAGGAAAAAGTTATTATGTTTGATGTACTAATAATATTACATGTTTCCAGAAAATTAGAAAATTATCTCTTTTTCTTTTCTTGCCTCCACCCTCTCTCTCTCTCTCTTTCTCTCTCTCTCTCTCTCTCTCTCTCTCTCTCACACACACACACACACACACACACACGCTCGCTAAATGTCCCAGTAACAGAAACTTGCTTGTCACTGAATAACTATTTTTAAGATTTAAAAATAATTATATAAGTTTGTAAGGGGGAGTTTTATTATATTTATTCTTGTTCAAAAGCTCAAATTAAAGATAGTGATTCAGCCCCAAGGAGGTGGGATTGCACAATGTTTTACTAGTCTACTTTCCTTCTGATACTGTATTTTCTAACAGTCCAACAATCTACTGCCATTTCTATATATCTTTAAACAGTTACATTTATCTTTTTTTCAATTATCATTATTTGTTTACTGGATAGAGACAGCCAGAAATCAAGAGGGAGGAGGGAGAGAGGGAGAGAGACACCTGCAGCACTGCTTCACCACTCACAAAGCTTTCCCCTGCAGGTGAGGACGAGAGGCTTGAAATCTGGTTCTTGTGCATTATGACATGTGCCCTCAACTAGGTGTGCCACCACCTGGCCCCAGATATATTTGTCTTGTCCTTTTTATATAACTCAGTGGACAATAACAACTGTAAGAAGATGCTAATAGGCCTACTGCCTTGAAGGTGTGAGCTTTTGCCTTTTGCTGCAACATATACGGATCTTGATGTGGTCATGCTATATGAAGTAAATCCAAAAGTGAAGGTCAAAACTAGATGAGGGGCTGGTGGTGCACCCGGCTAAGTGCATATGCTACAGTGTTTAAGGACTAGAGTTCAAGCTCCAGACCCCACTAGCAGTGGGATAGCTTCAGGAACAATGAAGCTGTACTGCAGGTGTTTCTTTTTCTTTCTGTCTCTGTCTCCCCCGTTCCTCTCTATTTCTCTCTTTCTCTAACAAATAAATAATTAATGGGTTATTTTAAAAGATTTGAAATAAAGAATAATAGTTGATGTCACTCATGTATGAGATATAGAAACAGTCAACACATTAAAAAATTAAGGCAAAAAAAAAAAGCAGACAGTCAGAAATGAAAAATACTCTAAGATTCTGAAGCAAATATGCTATTACCAAATTGTGGACATAGAAGCATCACTGGAGGATGGGTACTCAATATACTGTGGTGGAGAAAGGTTGACACACGAATGGTTTGACAATATACACTCAAACGAGAAGTGAAATAGCTTCTTCAAAAACATATACAGTACTGAGCCAGGGCAGCTAGCTCACAGGGAAGTGTCTACTTTGCCATATATGTGACGCAGGCTCAAGGGCTTAATATACCACATGAGACTAGAGGAAACTTCAGTGATGTGATGTCTCTCTTCATTCCTTTGATAGTCTGACAAAGATGTCCTAGAGCTGTGAAGCTCCAATGATGACTAATAATAATAATAATGTAAAAACCAAAAAATCATATTTAGTCTTGAAAAGCCAACATTAACTCAGTACAAAGTAAAAGAGTGAAATGTTGAGATTATCATAGATGGAAACCACTCCACTGATTGTGCTGCCCTGAAATATTATATAATATAAATCAGCCTATAAGTTTAACTTAATTAAAAATCTATTATTCCAGAAACACAAATGAATTTTTGACTGATCTCCCAGTAATTACAAGGAGTATGTGTGGAGACCTCCCTACACCAACAAGCAATTTCTGAAAAGCAGTAGGATCTGAAAACTCAATTATAAGACTATCTACTGGAGATACATCAGATTCCACATGTTAAGGAGTCAGTTTCTGTAAGCTGCCTTCCAGCTAGGACCCTGGTCATAAACCTCAAGTGATTCCAGGTAGTGATACAGGGTTATGGCCAATCATCTAGACAAGAAGTTCATACAGTCCCCTCCTCAAAACTGCAAGTGCCCATAACAAGACTGACTAATTGTCTGTTTTCTCTATCCAGTGCTTTCCTGAACAGCCTCCTGAGGACTGATAAATTTGATAGAGTAGCACACAGAAGGAATGATGGATTCATTTCACTGACTATTATCAACAGGAAACAATGTGTGACTGCTCTCCCTCCGTAGAGGCGCCAGGTGCTATGGGACCACTTTCTATCCTTATAAGTTCCTCCAAACTCAACCTCATTCTTAGAGGCTTTTGAAAGCTTATCTTCATTAAAATGAAAATGAATATTTTAATTACTCCACTTAGGAAATTATAAGGCTTTAGGGGAGCAGTGAGACCAGTACAACTTTACTAAACTGTAAGCTATTTCAGCATATTCAAGAACCCATAAAAGTAGGGGAAGAGACTGGGTAGAGGACATAGGGAAGGAATTGGAGACCAAGTGTCCTCTGGTGGAGAAAAATGTAAACTTCATGAAGGATGAGATATGCTGACACATACATCAAGAAAACTAGAAATTGTATTTCCCCGACAACTCCATCTAAACTGGCATTTCTTTAATAAGTGATTTTTTAAAAGAAAATAAATTAAATAAAGCAGGGAGGCAGCCAATGATGCACCTGGTTGAGTGGACACCTTATACTATGAAAAGACCCAGGTTCAAGCCTCCAGTCCCCACTTTCAGGTAGAGATTTTCACTAGTGATGAAACAGTGTTGAAGATGTCCCTCTTTTTTTCTCCTTGTCTATCTCCTGCCCCCTCTCACTCTCTCTGTCTTAGCATAAGATGGTTAAAAAATAAATATGTTCAGGAAGTCCAGCGGTAGCAAAGCGGGTTAAGCGCATATGGTGCAAAGCACAAGGACTGGCCTAAGGATCCTGGTTCGAGCCCCTGGCTCCCTAACTACAGGGGCGTCACTTCACAGGAGGTGAAGCAGGTCTGCATGTGTTTATCTTTCTCTCCCCCTTTCTGTCTTCCTCTCCTCTCTTCATTTCTCTGTGTCCTATCCAACAACGACAACATCAGCAGCAACAATAATAACTACAACAATAATGAAAAACAATGAGGGCAACAAAAGGGAAAATAAGTAAATAAATATTTAAAAATTTAAAAAATAAAAATAAATATGTTCAAATAATCTATTTTTAGCTGAATGACCAAATTTAAACAGTTCCCATAGATGACAATATTACAATTAGCATATTTTACTAGATCCAGGATTA
Source organism: Erinaceus europaeus (assembly GCF_950295315.1). Taxonomy (NCBI): domain Eukaryota; kingdom Metazoa; phylum Chordata; class Mammalia; order Eulipotyphla; family Erinaceidae; genus Erinaceus; species Erinaceus europaeus. The sequence continues at coordinate 161,201,134 of NC_080164.1, forward strand.
TTAGAAATTCGATCAATGAAAAAAAAAAGTTGATATATTTTTTTTCCCCTCTGCATTAGTATCTTTCTACCTTTGGTATGATGTTCTTTTGTTGTTGTGTGTTTTGTTTAAATATTTAATATTTAATAACATCCATCTTCCATGATTTCTCCCTTCATATGTTATTGTGGAATTGAAATACTCATCGTTTTGACTTCAAATCTATGTAATCCAGGCTTCCTAGCACAACTGTACAGTTTCTTCTTCTAAGATAATTGCTTAAGCTTTTTCAGCTGCCCACATCCAAAAGGGGACTGACTAGAGGCAAATGGAATCTTAAATTATCAAATATATTTTCCAAATAATTCCCCTTAGTACATTAGAGTTTATCTCTCCTGCTTATTTAAAAAAAAAAAAAAAAATCAAAGCTGTATGAATCTCTCTTTCAGCACACCCACAGAGCACAAGAATCACAGGGATTTTAGTGTCATTCATTCCTAGTAGTACTAGGCTGAACAAACCAAAAGAAACTACTGGCAAGCTGGATGAATTGCATATCCACATATTCCTAATTTATATAATTTGTTTGGTTTGGGAAACATATTTCTAAGCTCTTTGTCATTACTTGCCTTATCTTGTATTCTTAAAATTGAGAAAGAAAACTCTTAATGTCAAATGGTTGAATTTATGTACTGTGAATAAAAATGCTTAAGAGACTGGTGATTTGGTTTTGTTTAACATTATAAAAAAAATATGTCGAGGTGCTGTGGCAGTGGTTCAATAGTAGTGTACATGTCGTCATGCCTTGCGTGCATGAGGCCCTGGGTTTAATCACCAGCACTACATCTACTACATCTATCTGAATAGTGCTCTGCTGGGACTAGTTCTTTCATCAATAGATGCAAAAATAATTTTAATAAGTATGTTGAAAAAGTAAAATAAATATGTGTTGTATATGCCATCTTGATTATCAGCAAGGCATACCTGTAATTTATATAAATTATGGTAAAATGTTCGTTCAATACTAAACATAAAGTGAGTGGAAGTAGAACAATTCAAAAGTAAGTAATTTTCTTTTTGAACATTGAAGATGTTGAAAAAAATAAAATATAGTCACAAAATGCTCTCAATGTTGCATTACCAATGTCTAAAAGTGATCTATCTATAAGCAAATAATTTCTGGGCATTGTTTCTGAGAATGAGAAATGGGGATGGGAAAGAAAATGTACTCCAGTGTGTTGCCATAGAGTACAAGCATAACCACCTACAAAGAAACTTCAGCAGTTAAGACTCCCCTTGCAACAATAACTTACAGTGCGATTGCACAACTCACCAAAGATGCCCAAAACAACAGCACTAATAGCTGCTGCAGGCAATCTGCTCTAGAGGAATAGCCAGTCATGCCTGTGTTTGCAGAGATGGTTCTGTTGCCTGCTTCAGGCTACATTCATAAAAACTTTCTAACCACACTCTGCTTATTAGAAATATGGAAGAACTTGTGTCATTGAGAAGCTAAGGTGAGGCGTGATGCTGGGTGTGCCTGGGTTAGACATTCAGCTGTCTCTGATTAGTTCACTTTGTTGATGCTTTGTCCTTTTAAATCTCATGTCGTTCAACATTTCCAGCATTTCAACATTTCGGATATGCCTGATAAAATTGTCATAGTGTTATTTTAAATAATATCTCCACTTAGGCAATGGGAAGTAAATGCTAATCATTATTTTGAAGTAATGAACAACTTTTGAATCATTTTCTTTTTCTTGTTGTTTTGTATAATTATATGTTTAAATGTAATGACCATAATTCGAAATTCATCAACTTTGTGAATTAAAATAAGGCTAAGAGTGAGAGTGAGCAAAAACAATAAACTAAGTTAAGAGAGGTTAAATACTTTTTTTATCTCAGAAGTCACAGCCTTAGGCTCTAAAATCTTTTGTTGCATATCCATTATGCTATCTCTCCAGCCTAGAAACAGTATCCTGTAAAGTTTTATTTTTCTTATTTATAGAAATTAAACATAGATGAAGAAAATCCACAGTTAGGAAAAGAAAATCTAACTCCTAGGAGGTCAGGCACCTTTTATATTGTTATTCTGCTACCTAAAATTATAACTTTAATAACAGTTACAGTGAATAAGATTTTAGCTCTTCCTTTAGGAGCATAGCAGCTTTACTTTTGAATCATTTAATGCCCACAGCAATCATAAAGTGATTGCAATATTATAGAGAAGGGGTGGGGAATGTCCAGCCTTGGGTCATATCATTTGCTCTGTCACTGCCAAAACAACCACAAGTGATATATAGCAATGTTAGATGCTAGTTTTTAAGTTGATAGTTTTGTATGGTTTGTGAATGATGTCATAAATATCCAGCTGTGTTCTCTTTTATCTTGTAGATGGCCCAGGTTTGAGCATGGCAATGGAGGAAGATTTAGTACTGTGGTAACTCTATATCTATCCATATCCATATCCATATGTATCATCTATTATCTATCTTTTAGTCTCTCTTTGCATTTTGTCTTTTTCTCTATCTAAAAAAAAAATAGTAATTTTGGAGTGGTGAAGTCTTAGTGATAAATACATAAATATAAATATCCAAATGACAGAAATAAGTTTACCCACTCATGTTCTATGGAAAAACAGTGAAGAGCAGTGAAAAATTATCTATAGAGTATACACAATACCAATATTGTCTTGGCTAAAACTGCCACATCTTCATTGATTTCAGGATATTACCTAGATTTTGCAAACTAAATTCTACCAGTATTCTCTGGGCCTTGATTTAGAATTAAGTGACACCTAGTTATAAAGGCTTCTGGGAGATATAGTCTTTGCTTTTAGGAAATGTACCTTGTAAAGCATTAGAAGCTCACTTATTAAAGGAAAATGAATGTTTAAATATGGTAAGCTCTTTCAGTTCAAAGATATGAGCAATTCTACTGAGTTTTCTCTCTGTGGCTATTTAGTGCTATTGCTATCTGCAACAAATTTTGTTCAAATCTATTTTCTTTCTTTTGAAAGCATTTACACTAAAACAGATATCAACAATTGTGGGTCATCCCTGGTTCTCTGCCTCCCTGACCACTGGCAGCAGAGACCAGGGCAGCCCCTGGGGGGCCTGGAGTAGGGGGCCTGGTAGCGAGGGTGATGTCTGCAGAGAAGGAAGCACACACAACCAGCTCTAGGAGAAGCCTCGTGGACAACATGTTTATTGGAAGACACAAGCAAGTAGACATACTCAGGGTTCAGAAAGAAGGTTGAGGTAATCATTAACTACACACTATGGATAGTTATATCTTGACCTACCAAGTACTTAATCACAACTACAAAGTTATGATATAAGGTCTTGTCATGAGCTCAAAATGAATAGGGAGGCATTTTTCTCTTAAGGGTAAATCACAAGCACCTCAGGGAAGGGGGGAAGGGAACAGTGTGAGTAAAACCAGGATATTTGAGGTGGGTTTCAGGTTGGTCATACACAGCAATTTATGGCCTTTGTTCAAAAGGGCTGGAATAGCATGTACAGGAAAGTGACCCGTTCAGAAAAGCCCATTATCATAAGTTCTTGAGGTCAGGAGGTACCTGCCTAATATAAACCCCCCAGAAAAAGAGGGGGGACTCGGGGTCAACCCACTAAGACTCTCATAGAAATAATGGCCTGAACTTCCCAGACAGTGGGCCCTTTCCCCACAAACAATTATTCTTAGTGAAGGTATATTCACCATATTCAGAAGTTATTTCACAAGATATGTTATCCCTCAAATCAAATTGTCTTCAAAATCTTTGCTATTTTTTATGATTTTTTTTTTTTTTTTGCCTCCAGGGTTATTGCTGGGGCTTGGTTCCTGCACCAGGAATCTATTGCTCCTGGAGACTATTTTTTCCGTTATTGTTGCCCTTGTTGTTTTATCGTTGCTGTGGTTATTATTATTGTTGTTATTGCTTCTGTCGTCATTGTTGGACAGGACAGAAAGAAATTGAGAGAGGAGGGGAAGACAGAGAGGGGGAGAGAAAGATAGACACTTGCAGACCTGCTTAACCACTCATGAGGCGACTCCCCTGGAGGTGGGGCCCAGGGGCTCGAACTGGGATCCTTATTCCAGTCCTTGCACTTTATGCCACATGTGTTAATCCACTGTGTTACTGCCTGACCCCCCATTTGTTATGATTTTAATGTAGTCTAGATAAGCTAATTATTTTACAAACAAGTTAATAAAAGTCAACATTTTTATAGTTCATTCATTAAAAATTTCAGCCATGTACATTTTCCCAGTAACTTTTTAAATGTTATACCTGAAAAATAAATAAAACAAGTCCCTATTTTCACAGAAGTTATACTACACTGAAGAGAAATAAATGAAGATAATTTGCATCCCGGAGCTGGGTGGTAGCACAGTGGGTTAAGTGCACATGGTGAAAAATGCAAGGACTGGCATAAGGATCCCGGTTCCAGCCCCTGGCTCCCCACATGCAGGGGGAGTCACTTCACAAGAGATGAAGCAGGTCTGCAGATATCTATCTTTCTCTCCCCCTCTCTGTCTTCCCCTCCTTTCTTGATTTCTCTCTGTCCTACCCAACAACAACAGCAATAACAACAAGGGCAACAAAATGGAAAAAATAGCCTCCAGGAACAGTGGATTCCTTGATCCCCAGTGATAACCCTGGAGGCAGAAAAAAAAAAAAAAAGAGAGAGAGAGAGAATTTGCATTCCTAGATTACTAGCTGGAAAATTGACATTTAAATTACATTTCCTACTTTCAAGTAATTTAAAATTTATGTGTAAAATAAATATATACACAGGATTACACATATTATCCTATGTTCAAGATAAATGGCAAAAAAAAAAAAAATCCCTCTGGCAGTCATGAACTATAAAGGATGTGAAATTTCACCTTACTTGAAAACCAATAAATTACCTTGTCTGAATCTCACTGATATTGATTAAAGACAGAAGAACCAGTACCAGAGACAATGAACACAGAATTTATAGCACAACAGGCATCATGTGAAATAACTTCATATCAATTGCTTCCTCAGCCTCTCTTACACAATGACTCAGGTAGATGCTGTGTACACAGTGGGTTTGTGTCATGTTCAAGTAACCACCTGCCCAGGAAGACTCTGTTATTTAAAAAAAAAAAAAAAAAACCCTGCTAGCAAATCTTCTCATCTGTTTCATTAAAAGGGAATGTTATGTCTATAGAATTGGCTAGGTAGCAACTTTTCCTCTCTCCTGAAGAGAAACCCTATCTGTTATAAGACACTTTGTCACTGGAACTTATTTGAAAATATATTCCAGAATAGAATCGTATTCAAAAGGTGGAGAGACAATGTGAACAAGTGTATTCCAGTAGATATATGCTACCACAATATTAGTCTCTGAGTAGAGTTGGCACAATACGAGAAGTAACTAAAAGCATAGATTTTCCTTTTCTGTTTTTTTAAACACTTTCTTTATTCATTTGAGATAGACAAAGAGAAATTTAGAGGGAAGGAAGGTGATAGAGAAAGAGTGAGGGTGTAATGGTTATGCAAAGAGACTAGCATGCCTGAATATCCAAAGTTCCAGGTCCAATCCCTTGTGCCATCATAAGCCAAAACTGTGCAGTGCTCCAGTAAAAAAATAAAATAAATGTAATCTGAGAAAGAGAGACACCTGGAGCACTGATTTACCACTTGTGAAGCTTCTTCCCTGCTGGACTCAAGTCTTGAATGGGATTTTGTGCATGATAAGATGTTCATTCAACCAGGTGCACCACTGATTAGTCCCAAAGTGGGGATCTTCTATAGTATATTTCAAGAAATGCTGAGGATAAGGAAATAAATTAAATAAATAAATACAGTCCTAAATTCACCAATGAAAAAAGAATTCATCTTGAGAAATAATAGAGAATCAAACAAGTAAATGGATGGTTAACAAAAGCTGGAAACTTTTTCTGGTGGACTTGCAGTAATGGAACTTTAACATGTATTCTATTACTTAGGAAGAACTCACTGGTGGGTTAAGATAAGCAAATAGGGAGATAAAGCCTATGCATTTCCAGTGTTTTAAGCTTAAAAAAAAAGTTGAATTATGGTACTAAAGGAAGGGAAAATAAGGCAGAAAAACAAAATGTTTTATAAGTAGGAGAGCTATGCTAATTCAGAACTTTTTAATTTGATCTAGTCTCAGAAAAAAAAAAATTGAAAAATGTTCCCTAGGATATGGGAGAAATGAAATTAGAAAATGTGTCAAAATCAATAATTTGATGGATATGAAACTATAGCAAACTCACATGAGCTTCCAAGCAAAATAAAATCTTAGACACCTAGTTACAGAAAAAATCATATATGGAGGAGTATAGATAGGCTAATTGATATTAACAAGGATATTCTGCCTAAGTTGAGATCACTTTGTCTTCTACATGTTGAAGTTTCCCATATTCCACAGACCTGAGCTCTATTTTCAAACTGGAAAAAAAAATAAAAATAAAAATTACACTTCAGTTATTCTGGCAAATCTGTAGTCAGTTCCTTGTTGCCCAAGAGCATGTAAGTACCCTGGATTCAGTTAATTAGCAGACTAAATCTTCCCTGTATAAAACGTCCCTGAATATTTCTTCATTGCTTTATACTCTGTGGAGTTAGATCAGAATTTGAGGAAGATTTAACTATAATTTAAAGCTAGTTGAGTGGCACAGAATACTCTTTGTTTTTTCCCTCTGGCAGTTCATTTATCCATCTCTTCACCAGCACATTTATTTATATAGTAAATTCTTCTTTACTGTATAGGTATAGTGTATTATACAATGAATCAACAAAACACATAACTCATTATTTTGTGTAGAATTTCTACAGTGTATCTTAGAACTGCAGTATTTGAAATAGTTTGGTTGTGCCTAAAAACTATGCTATCATACTTATCTTAAGCACAGTTTGTAGCTTCTTGGTTCTAAAAGCAACATAAATCAACCCTAGATAACTTAAATATAGAATATAATTTTGGGAGACTAGAGATGGTACATGTAGTAAAGCACGTGCTTTATCATATTCAAGACTCTAGTTCAAACCCCTGGTTCCCATTTGCAGGGGAAACACTTCATGAATAGTGAAGTAGTGTTGTGCTCTCTCTCTCTCTCTCTCCCTCCCCCTTCCCTCTCAATTTCTCTGTTTATATTAAAAAAGAAAGAAAGGGAAGTAAAGTATATATAAAAATGTTTGCCAAGAAAAGTGAATTCATCATATAAGCACTGAGTCCCAGCAATATTATTGACAGGATATATATATTGAAGGGAAAAAGACATTAATCTCGAGATACCTTAGAATGAGGGTTAGAACAGTCACAGTCACAAGGGAGCTTATGTGGTCATAGTCGAATGTGAGGAGACTTGGTGAGGACAGTTTTTTAACATGTAGAAGACAAAGGTCTTTTGTTTTTTTGTTTGTTTGTTTTTTGTTTTTAATGTCATCTATAGCCTGAATTTTGCATAGTTCCTGTCCAAAACATAACACATAAGAATGGGCAGGTGTTATGATATTTCTAGATATTCTGAAACATAATACACTTTGGACTCCAGTGTTTCACCTCCATCCTCAAACCACTTCAGCATCACCTACCATGTTCCATGAACCTTATTATTATTTCCACTTCTTCCAACATACCATGGGGACCTGTTTAAAAATAACAAAGAAGAGACTGAATGGAAACATTAACAAATTTAATGTTTAGACTTTTTGCCCGATAGCTCTAAATTATGGTTATTTTAGTAGTGAATAACCTTTGAAAATATGTATAGCGTCTTAAAAAAACTTTTGAGCAGTTAAGTAAGTTTGGTGTATGAGAAACATATACACTATTGCTATGTTCAAGATAGTGACTATTTAGCTAAATACATAACTATTCTTCTTTTTTTAATGTGGCAAAATGAGTTATATTTTAAAATTCTGCCTGAAGTATATTAAAAGCACAAATGAGGGGGCAAAGTGCTGACATACCCAGTTAAGCACACATATTACCATGCACAAGGACCTGGGTTCAAGGTGCCCGACTCTCCACCGGTAGGGGGACACTTCAGGAGAGATGTGTCTATTTTTCTATCTCTCTTTTTATCTTTCCTTCTCTCAAATTCTCTCGGTTCCATCAAATAAAATAGAAAGGACCAAAAAACTGGAAAAAATATATATGACTACTGAGAGCAATGGATTCTAATGCCGTCCCAGAGCAACAATACTGGTGGCAATAAAATAAAAAACACACACATATGAGCATGTGCTTGCGCTCGAGCACACACACACAGACACACACAGACACACACACAGACACACACACACAGACACACACACACACAGACACACACAGACACACACAGAGACACACACACACACACAGACACACACAGAGACACACACAGACACACACACAGAAACACACACAGACACACACACACAGACACACACACACAGACACACACAGACACACACAGAGACACACAGACACACACACAGACACACACACAGACACACATAGACAAACACAGACACACACACACAGACACAGACACATACACAGACACACATAGACAAACACAGACACACACACACGGACACAGACACACACACAGAGACACACACACAGACACACACACAGACACACACACAAGGACACACACAGAGACACACACAGACACACACACAGATACACACAGACACACACAGAGACACACACACACACAAGGTTACACACAGACATACACAGACACACTCAGACACACACAGACACACACACATAGACATACACACACAGACACACATAGACACACAAAGACAGACAGACACAGACACACACACAGAGACACACACACAGACACACACACACAGACACACACAGACACACCCAGACACACACACAGACACACACACACAGACACACAGACACACACACAGACACACACACAGAGACACACACACAGAGACACACACAAACAGACACACACACACAGTCTTCCTATAAGTAGCTAAAAGAAGGTACAACAAAAGGAGTTATCACAATATCTAAATTTTGATGAGTAAGATCATCTGAAGAGGCATGAAGATTATTTCTCTATGTATTTATAGTATGGATTTTTTTACAGTGTATTGAGTCAAAAAGGCACATTTTAATTATCTACATGTAAAGCATTGAACTACTGAACTGGACCTCGATGAACGACATTTGTCTAACTTCAAACAACATACAAAAATCTATAGTCATACAAAAATCTATAGTCATACTGCATCTTGGTCTTATCCACTCAAGGCCCTGGGCTACACAATAAATTCCCTTAATATTACAGTTGTTGGATGATAAGGGGGAAAAAATCACATGTAACCAGAAAATAGAATTTTAAAAGCTGTTTTTAATGTACCAAGGAAAAGTATTCTGGAAATGAATTCTTTATCTTTGCGATTTAATCTCCCTGGGGTACATTCTTAGGGTGAAAAGAAGACAAGGCAAAGGTAGACATAAATGGGAAATTATTCAAAAGTTTACATTTTAAGCTTTCCATTTGATAATTTTAAGGTGCTGTAGATACTTTTGTGAGCTTTCTCTGTGTGAGCTGAATACATCAGCCTGCTTGCCTGCAGAATACAGCACACAGCTCATCAGGGCACTCAGCAAGGATCATACATTTTCACATCATCCAGAGTTTGGTGTCATTCAAAAAATGTCACCAAATGTTGGCATTTACCATAACTAGAGATACTTTAACATTTCTTACTTGTGTTCCTCTTTTTTTTTTTTTTTGCCTCTAGGGTTATTGCTGTGGCTCAGTGCCTGCACCATGAATTCACTGCTCTTGGAGGCCATTTTTTCTCCCTGTTGTTGACCTTGTTGTTGTAGCCTTGTTGTGGTTATTATTGTTATTGTTGATGTTGTTCATTGTTGGATAGGACAGAGAGAAATGGAGAGAGGAGGGGAAGACCAAGAGGGGAAGAGAAAGACATCTGCAGACTTGCTCCACCGTCTGTGAAGCGACTCCCCTGCAGTTGGGTGGGGCTCGAACCGGGATCCTTACGCTGGCTGCACTACTGCCCAACCCCCTTGTTTCCCTCTTTTAATAAATTAATTATATTTATTGACTTATCATTGGTTTACAATACTAAAGAATTTCAGTTTCATACCTTTGCTTCACCGTACCCACTGTCAAAATGTAGATTTAAAAAAAAATTATATAGTCCCATTGGTTTGTTTCTGCTTTAGTCTTCCTTGCAATTAGGTTTGATTCATCAAGTATGTCCTAGAGGTGTAGGTGGGAAACTGTTTTACCAATGTTTTCCTCTAAGTATTTGATTGTTTCTGGTCTGAAATCTAGGTCTTTGATTTTTGTTTCTGGTGAGATAAAGTGGCTCAATTTCAGTCTTCTGCATATTACAACCCAGTTTTCCCAGCACCATTTATTGAAGAGAGCCTCCTTCTTCCATTTAATACTTTGGGCCCCCTTATCAAAGATTAGATGTCCATAGGTGTGGGGATTTATTTCTGGGCTTTCAATTCTGTTCCACTGGTCTGTGTGCCTATTTTTGTTCCAGTACCATGCTGTTTTGATGATGATGGCTTTATAATATAGTTTAAGGTCTGGGAGTGTGATGCCTCCATTTCTGTTTCTTTTCCTTAAGATGGTTTTGGCAATTCTAGGTGTTTTCAGGTTCCAAATAAATGATTGTAGTGTTTGTTCTATTCTCTTAAAGAAGCTTGGTGGGACTTTGATGGGTATTGCATTAAATTTGTATATGGCTCTGGGGAGAATATTCATTTTGATGATATTTATTCTTCCAATCCATGAGCATGGGATATCTTTCCATTTCTTGGTAACAGTTTCTGTTTCCTTGAGTAGCGACTCATAGTTTTCAGTATATAAGTCTTTCACTTCTTTGGTCAACTTTATTCCTAGGTATTTGATTGATTTTGCTGAAACAGTAAATGGGAGTGATTTCTGGATGTCTTTCTCTTCATATTAAGTGTTTGCATAAAGAAATGCCACTGATTTTTGTACATTGATTTTGTAGCCTGATACCTTGCTATACTGCCTAGTAACTTCCAGTAGTTTTCTGCTGGATTCTTTAGGTTTTTCTATGTATACTATCATATCATCTGCAAATAGTGAGAGCTTGACTTCTTCCCTTCCAATCTGTATCCCTTTGATTTCTTTCTCTTGCCTGATTGCTATGGCAAGAACTTCCAATACTATGTTGAAGAGTAACGGTGACAGTGGACAGCCCTGTCTAGTCCCCGATCTGAGGGGGAATGCTTTCAGCTTCTGTCCATTGAGTATGACGTTGGCTGTAGGTTTGCTATATATAGACTACACTATCTTGAGGAATTTCCCATGTATTCCCATTTTTTGTAGAGTTTTGAGCATGAATGGGTGTTGGATTTTGTCAAAGGCTTTCTCTGCATCTATTGATATAATCATGTGGTTTTTGGCTTTGCTTTTATTGATGTGGTGAATGACATTGATTGACTTACGGATGTTGAACCAGCCTTGCATTCCTGGGATGAATCCCACTTGGTCATGATGAACAATCTTTTTGATATATTGCTGTATCTGGTTGGCCAAGATCTTGTGTAATATTTTGGCATCTATGTTCATCAGAGATATTGGTCTGTAGTTTTCCTTTTTTGTTCTGTCCCTATCAGCTTTTGGTATCAGGGTGCTGTTGGCTTCATAGAAGGTGGAAGGGAGTATTCCTGTTTCTTCAGTCTTATGGAAAAGCTTAAGAAGTATGGGTACTGTTTCCTGAAAGTTTTGTAGAATTCTTTTGTGAAGCCATCACTTCAGACTGTGTCCAGAGACTTCACGTGTGGAATGACAACCCTTCAGCTTCATTACTAGGGTGAGACATTTCCTTTTATCGTATACTCTAATTCCATCTCAGGTGGTTCACATTCTAACAAAGTCCCAAAACCTACATATACACCAGTTTCTGTGAGAGAGAGCATATGTTCACACTTATCCGTAAACTACTGCAAAATATATACCTGAAAGAAGAAGTACACTAGAGTTTGCAGTGAGTACCCCCCTAACACTTCCTCTCCACTATTCCAAGCTTTGGGTCCATGATTGCTCAACAATTTGTTTGGCTTCGTATGTTAACTCTCTTTTCAGTCACCAGGTTCCAGATGTCATCAGGATGCCGGCCAGGCTTCCCTAGACTGAAGACCCCACCAATATGTCCTGGAGCTCCCCTTCCCCAGAGACCCACCCTATTAGGGAAAGAGAGAGGCAGACTGGGAGTATGGACCAACCAGTCAGCACCCATGTTCAACTGGGAAGCAATTACAGAAGCCAGATCTTCTACCTTCTGCAACCCACAATGACCCTGGGTCCATGCTCCCAGAGGGATAGAGAATGGGAAAGCTACCAGGGGAGGGGGTAGGATATGGAGATTGGGTGGTGGGAATTGTGTGAAATTATACCCCTCCTACCCTATGCCCTATGGTTTTGTTAATTAATACTTTCTTAAATAAAACAAATTATTAAGAGGAATTCTTGTGATAGTGACTTTATGAGTTAAACTAGATTTCTACAGCAACTAGACCATTTGGTTTTCGCTGTCTAATTTATTTTCCTATGGTTGGTGGGAAAAAAAAAAAGCTGGGTCCCTTTATGTGACAAGCATATATTGATGTATCCCATTACATGGTGCTCTCATGTGATAACTGGAACTTGAACCTGGGTCCTCAAGTGTAATAAAGTGTGTACATTATTGGGTGAGCTTTCATCCAATTACCTAAATGGTCTTTCTCAACCTGGGCTCCTTATGATTAGTGGCTATCCTCAAAGAAATCTCATGGTCTCTGCCTCTTGATGTGAAATGCTGCAAAGTCACAATGCAAAATGAGCAGGGCACATGACTGGTGAGCTTTGGTTATTAATATTTCAAGTGAGACTTCTGATTCTTAGTACAACCAATATGCTAGTGCTAGACATAGTCTATATGTGTTGATCATTTTGTTTTGATAGGGAATGCCCTCCCACACACACACAGAAAGGATTGAAATAAGAGCTTGTTTGCATATAGTAAGTCAATTTTTTTTATTGGGGGAGGGGATGAGATACAGAGTTCTGGTGGTGGGAATTGTGTGGAGTTGTACCTCTCTTATCCTATGGTTTTTTTTTTTAGTGTTTCCTTTTTAAAAATTTTATTTATTAGGGAATTAATGTTTTACATTCGACAGCAAATACAATAGTTTGTATATGTATAACATTTCTCAGTTTTCCATATAAAAATGCAACCCCTACAAGGTCCTCTGTCATTTTTCTTGGACCTGTATTCTCCCCTCCACCCACCCCAGAGTTTTTTACTTTGGTGCAATATGCCAATTCCAGTTCAGGTTCTACTTGTGTTTTCTCTTCTGATCTTATTTTTCAGCTTCTGCCTGAGAGTGAGATCATCCTGTATTCATCATTCTGTTTCTGACTTATTTCACTTAACTTCAATTTTTCAAGGTCCATCCAACATCAGCTGAAAACAGTGAAGTTACCATTTTTTATAGCTGAGTAGTATTCCATTGTGTATATATACCACAACTTGCTCAGCCACTCATCTGTTGTTGGACACTTGGGTTGCTTCCAGATTTTGGCTTCTACAAATTGTACCGCTAAGAACATATGTGTACACAGATCTTTTTGGATGGGAATATATCCTTAGGAACGGAATTGCAGGATCATAGGGTAAGTCCATTTCTAGCTTTGTGAGAGTTCTCCAGACTGTTCTCCACAGAGGTTGGACCAATTTACATTCTCACCAGCAGTGCAGGAGGGTTGTCCCCACAGCCTCTCCAGTATTTGCTGCTATTACATATTCTGATGTAGGACATTCTCAAAGGAGTGCAGTGGTATCTCATTGTTGTCTTTATTTGCATTTATCTAACAATCAAAGACTTGGAGCATTTTTTCATGTGTTTTTCGGCCTTTTGGATATCTTCTGTGGTGAATATTCTGTCCATGTCGTCTCCACATTTTTGGAAAGGGCTATTTGTTTTCTTCTTTTTGAGTTTGGCAACCTCTTTAAATATTCTAGTTAATAGCCTCTTTTCTGATGTATGACATGTAAAGATCTTCTCCCATTCTGTGAGGAGTCTCTTTGTTTGGGTAGTGGTTTCTTTTGCTGTGTAGAGGTTTTTTTAATTTGATGTAGTCCCATAGTTTTATGCTTGTCTTAGTCTTCTTTGTAATTGGATTTGTTTCATTAAAGATGTCCAAGTTAAGAATGAGTTCTGGGGTGATGTTATCATAGCCAGCAGCCGTTTCCTATTTAACCCTCTTCAAAGCGTCTTCCAGTTCAGACAGTGTAAAGGGAGAGAGTTTTGGAGATGGACAAGATGAACAGAAGTGGGATGACCACTCATGGGAAATTTCTCTTTTCCAGACTGGGTAGATCTTAGCACGACCAACTTGAGTTAGGTGACTGGCCACTGAGTTTGGAGATACAGGAGGATGGGAGATGGGAGAGGGTTGGCTACTGGCACCCAGACTATGAAGAAGCTTCCAGGCCTTCCTACTTGAGTGGGTGAAGTTCAGACTTTCCGTGAGTTGTTGCCAGCGGGCTTGGCATGCTGCATCCAGGGAGGCAATGAGATGGTCAGCCACATCTGGGTCGCCCGACTCATCATACTGCTTTAGTAGTTGCTCGCATTCAGAATCCACATGGATCCCGGTCACTTTCAAAGCCAGCAACAAGCAGACATCAGGCTCAACCTGACACTGTTGACTGGCTACAGAAGAAGGGCAAACGCTAGAAGAAGAAGAAGCATCAAGACAAGGCGTATAGTTAGCACGTCTCCCACGAGGAATAGCTTGGGAAGCTGCTTTGAAGATGGCTTGGCGGAAGCGCCTGTAGGAATCTTCAGAGGGAATAGAGCTAATTGGAATTGAAGGAATAGATTTGTTGGTAAGATCACTGAACAGACACCAGTTTGCTTTCCGAAAGTTCCATCTTAGTTTCTCCGAGCACAGAATCAATGGGAGCTGGAGACCAATGTGGATGATAGCTGGGCGGCAAAGAAGTGGCTCACTACAATCCTGTCCCACATCTTGGAATCCGAATCTATGCCCAAAATTTGGTGTCGTGCAAAGATAATAGCAGTTTTGAAACCAAAGAAAGACCCAACACTGGCTGCCAGCTATAGACCAATTTCTCTCCTCTCCGTGTGTTACAAACTCCTTGAGAGGCTGCTTCTGTCACGTATTTCTCATCTTACAGAGAAATTCCTATCACACGCCCAAGCTGGTTTCTGCCCAGGAAGATCTACCTGCGAACAAGTCCTGGCCCTCTAAACTTACATTGAAAATGGATTCCAGAAGAATTTAAAGACAGGTGCTGTCTTTGTTGATCTCACAGCAGCCTATGACACGGTCTGGCACCATGGTCTCCTAGTCAAGATCTCAAGATGCCTGCCTCCATGGGTGGCCAACACTATGTCGTTTCTTCTCCAAAACAGAAGATTCTGGGTGCATCTGGGTGACAAGTCTAGCAGATGGAGACTTGTCTCAAGTGGCCTACTGTTCTGGCTCCTACGCTATTTAATATTTACATCAATGACCTTCCAGAAACTTCTTCAAGGAAGTTCATCTACGCCAATGACATCTGCTGTGCAACTCAGGCATCCAAGTTTGACATCCTCGAGGAAACACTCACGAAAGACATATCTCTGATATCTGATTACTGTAAAAAATGGCAACTAATCCCTAGCACTGCAAAAACAGTATCATCTGTTTTCCATCTATACCATGCCTCGGCCTAGCGTGAGCTTAATGTGCAGCTTGACGATACGAGAATCCGGCATGAAGCCCAGCCAGTCTATCTTGGCGTTACTCTCGATCGCACTCTGTCATTTCACAAACATCTCATAAAAACTGCAGCAAAGGTGGTTGCGAGGAATAACATCATTGCAAGACTGGCCAGCTCCTCATGGGACGTGAGCGCTTCCACACTACGATCATCATCTCTGGCATTATGCAATTCCACTGCAGAATACTGTGCCCCAGTATGGTTCCGTAGCCCCCATGTCCACTTGGTCGATTCCAAATTATATTCCTCCATGAGGATAATTTCTGGAACTATCCGTTCCACCCTGGTTCCATGGCTGCCAGTTCTTAGCAACATCGCCCCGCCAGATATTCGTTGGGATGCGGCATCATCTAAGTTCATTTCCCACATCTACGCTCGACCGGACCTGCCAATATACACGGATATCTTCACCCACCCTGTCCAACGCTTGACGTCTCATCATCCAATCTGGTCCCCTATGCCTACACTGAACTTCTCTGTTCCAGACTCTTGGAAACAGAGTTGGCAGTCAGCTGAGGTAAAGAACAAACACCTCATCACAGACCCCTGCAAGCGTCAACCCGGCTTTGACCTAGCACGTTATGATTGGGCCCTCCTCAATCGCTATCGAACAGGCCATGGCCGGTGCGCCGCTGTGTTCCATCGCTGGGGAGCCAGAGAGGACCCGAACTGCCCCTGCGGCTACAGACAGACTATGACCCACATAGTCAATGACTGCCACCTCTCCAGATTCAAAGGAGGTCTGGAAACTTTACATCAGGCTCAACCTGACGCTGTTGACTGGCTACAGAAGAAGGGCAAACACTAGAAGAAGAAGAAGTTAATTCTGTTTGGGACCCTCTGGGCTTCTTGAATGTTTATGTCTTTCATGTTGTCTAGACTAGAGAAGTTCTAAGCTATTATATCCTGAAAAATCCTTTATTCCCCTCCCTCTTTTTCTTCCTCTGGTAAGCCAATAATGCATATATTATTTTTTTGAAGTCATCCCATAGGTCTCTGTTGTTGTTTTCAGTATCTCTTTTTCTCTTTTTGAGAACTCTTACATCTTTTTCAGTTGTCTCTTATTTGTCCTTGATCTTGCTAATTCTGTCTTCAGCCTCATTTTCTATTCTGTCCCCTCTACTGTTTTCTGGAGTTCATCTATTTTGTTACCCTGTTCTGATACTGTTTTTGGTTGTTCAGCTCATTGTGTTCTTAGCTTGGCTATTTCAGCTTTCAGCTCTCTAATAACCTTGAGATAATTAGTGTTTTCTTCCAGAGTCTCATTTGTAGTTTCTGCATTTCTGATGACAATTCTCTCAAACTCTTTACTCACTCCTGTGATTATTTAGTTAACTAGTGTCTGGATGTTGACCTCATAATTTTGTGCTTCAACCTTTGGAGGCTTTTAGCTGGACTCTTGTCCTGGTTCATTTCACCAGTATTTCTTCTTGTTGGTTTAACTATTCTATATGATATGCTATGATGTCCCTCTCTCAGTACTTTTCAAATTACTGATCATTCTTGCCTGGATTGACTTGTGTCTCAGTAAGGTAATTAAATCATTCACAGTTGTTAAAATTGTCAGTTGTTTCAATAGTATCTTAATCCCTTATTTTGAGCTCAGTGGCTTAAAAGTCTCTTATGTTCTTTTTCTTCCCTGTAGACTATGGGAGACTGAGGGCTTTTCAACAATAAGTAGGCTTCTTAGCTTAATCACTGATTTCTGACCAAGAGATAAAGCAGGGTGAGGCAGAGATAATCCAGTGATTATGCAAAGAGACTCTCACAGACCCACCACTAGGCCACCAAGGTATAGATCTTCTCCTGAGTTTCCTGGTTACTTCTCTGTCCCCTGGTGTCAGCACAGGAACACCCCCCCCCCCCTGCCGCCACTGCTCCAGATTTTGAGGCAGTAGCAATGGAGACTCACAGTTGCATTTGGTGAGTCTCAGGGGAATCCTCTCCTCCATTCAGCTGTCTTTTTGTTGGTGAAAGAGATTTGAGGTGGTGTCTCAACTGGTAAACTGCTGGACTTTTTACCAGCTACCCAATCTCTCCCTAGGCTCCTCTCTGTCCAGGAGCCACACATTTTTGCACTCACTGTTGATTTGGTGTGTTCCTGAAGTCGTTCTAGTCCTGTCTTGTTGCAGTCCCAGGTGGTTTCCTTTGGTCTTCCTAGTTGATCCGGGAGAGGAGAGGAGAGAAACACAGCTGCTGATGCTTTATAGTCTCACCTCAGAAGCCTAATAGTAAGTCAATTTTAACAATCATTTTATGGAGTAGAATATGTATTTGAAAGAAGTTTTTTTTAATCTGCAGGAAGTTGACAAATCCAATACAAAGAAGAATGTCATAATTTTCTACTATTGAGAAACTGATATGCTCCAACTGGGAACTTTTCAGAAGACAAGCGTCATGAATCCTATAAGTGTCCATCCTAACAGGGGACCATTTTTCAGTAATCATCACATTCCCATTTTTCAAGAGGAGTGGTGGTGAAGTGGGTTGGGAGGTATGGATTCTCACTCTCTCATTGTAGTGTTGATGTGTAACTTTCCTTGTGTGCAAACCTCAGTTACTTTAAGGAATTCTCAGGACAGAAAATAAAAGATGAACAATGAATTTCTGAGGCTTTTACAGCACCAATTTCTGAAGAAAATATAGACCTAGAATTATGCAGAGCCCAGCAGATTTCTGAACAGAACTTGAACATAGCTGCCATGTTTTATGCAGAGATACTAAGCAAAGATTTATCTTTGTTTACCCTCATAAAAGTTTTAGAAAAAAAAAAGTACCATGCCCAATTATAGAAAAAAAATTAATAGAGCAACTAAAGGTTAAAGATGTTACCAAATACTGGAATATGTGTGTCTGTCTTTATCTGTGTGAGAAATAAATAGAACAGATGAAGATTTGAAGTTCTTTGACATCACCCTGTGGTGGGTCATGGAACTTTCTTTATCATTACCTTCTTGAATAAAAAGTGTATGTTTAATATAAGTTTATCATGTTTGCCCAGTGACCTATTTAAAGGATGACTTACACCTATAAAAATATCCCATTGTTTTATTTATAGGAAAATCTGTAGTTGTGTTATTAATGATAGTAAAGAGTGTAGGAGCTTTTAAAAACAATTCATTTAATTAGGTGATTTCAGTTAGACAAAGTTGGGGGTTATGCAGCAATACAAATTCAAATTGGAATTAAGTGAATGGGAATTACTTTTATCTTCATAGCAATGTTAGATGAGAATGTTCTATCAAGCCACATTATCCCTGGTCCCTTACATCCACAAATGAGCAAGTAGTAAGGAAATGGGGGATATTTTAAGAAGTAGTGAAAATATCACATTTGAATGGAAAACTGAAATTTCATGATTGCACAGGTTCTATGAACTAGTTTAATCACCAGTATCTTCTAAATTAACTCCTTGTTAGTGATCATTTGTTCATATCTTTCACTAAAATGACAACTGACAGTTATAATGCTGCCTATAAGATTTTGTCTGGCTATAAAAATTTCTTCTGTGTTATCAAGGCAATGAAATGATTACTTTCAAAGTTTTCTCATGTATTTTATTATAAATTTAGAAGGTCAATTACTTGTGTGCCATACCTAAAATTGTTTCATTAACCTAAGACATATATATATATACATATATATATACACATATATACATATTACTCAGCTATTCAGTAAAAGAGAGAATTTCTATAGAGTCAGTTAGGTATAGATGTGTTTCCTCTGTGAATGTACAAAAAAAAAGTCAAATAGAGAAACCTACTGAATTGTATTGCTGTCTCATAAACAGTGTATATAGCACCCATAAAGAATATGGTGGGAAAGTAAATTATTTACTGGGAGAAGCTTGGCTGTGAAATCATTTATATACAGCTAAGGGATTTGCATAGAGTGGAGAGAAGAGAGGCTGAGCATCATATTTTTACGAATTCTCTTCCTTTTTCTCTCTGAGCATAAAAATACTAAGCTTCTTATATTTTAGACACATAATCAAAGTGTCTATTTGGAATTTTTTGGAGGATAATTGCTAAAAGCATTTCTGACATTTTGAAATTTAAGTGTGGCTTTCTTTGTTCTTTAAATACTATATTGGACTTTCTATAACTTTTAGAGTGCTTAAAAGTGTATCAGCAGGAAACTTACATTTACATTTTATGTAATTTATAATATCTATTAAATAAAAACCACTGTTTTTTTTTTTTTTTAAGAGTTCACTTTGATCCTTCTACATAACAGACAAACTCCATACCACTGGGTTAGGCAATCATCCTTACACCACTTAAAAATATCTATTAAAAAAAAAAAATCCCATATTCTTGAAGAGTACTCTGAGATGGGAAAAAAAAAATTGACAGCTAGATTGCCTCATTACTTAAAAGTAGAATATCAGTCATTCATTATTTTCACTTTTCTTTTTCCATTTCTTTCTTTCTCCATAGCATTGCTCAGCTCTGGGTGATGGCGGTGCTGGGTTTGAATCTGTGAACACAGAGTGTTAGGCAGGAAAGTTCTTTGCATAACCATTATGCTGTCTCCCCAGCCCCTATTAGTACTTTTTAAAGACATTAAATATTATATCTTGGCTTTTTAAAAAGTAAACACTGGTATTAGATATAAACAGGATTATCTCCACTTGAAAAGTGGAAAAGTGGAGATTCAGGATGGAACAAAAGGGATCTGGAAATAATTTTGTTCTATGAATTATTTGCTTAGAGTTCTCTCCTCAGGCTTGCTTTTTCTGTAAGTATACAGACATGGGCTAGTGCTCTTCATTCCCCAACTTCTCTGTTAATATAACATCTTACTGCACTAGTGTAAAATGTCATTGCCCTTTGATTTTTAAGATTTTTATTTTGTTTATTTGTTTATTTATTTATTTATTTATTGTGAGAGAGGTAGAATCAGAAACCCTGCTTACTCTAGTATATGAAAAAGGGGGTAGGTGGGAACAGAAAACCAAACCTAAGACTTGATGCATTTAAGTACTGTATTCTACCATTCACCAGTCCAAAATTTCCCTGCTTGCAGGTTGATGAAAACCAAGTGAGAAATTTCCTATCAATTATATTTTGTTTCCAGTATTTGCACTATTTCATTTACAACTCAAATTCATCACTTGCCATTTAATGCAAATTTGTCTGTGACAATGTAAAAGCATATGGAATCAACCACTTTTTTATTCTGTCTGTACAAATATCAGAATTCCAAAAGCACTTGTGCCTTTTGTTCTGTCAGGGCAGTAGATGACCCATTTTAGGTGTTCAGGTGACTGACTTAGGACAGGACTCACAGAAAGAGTAATTTCATGCGGAGTTTCAGGTTAAGTTCTGTCACCACAGCTTCAACACAGAACAAGGATATTTACATGGCCCAATATTAGTGATACGAATGCATATGAGGAAGATTTTCTCTGTCACTTCTTTCCACCTTTCTTCTTTCATTCCATAAGCCAAATGTTTTTTTTTCTGTCTGTCTGTCTCTCTTTTTTCTCTTTTCTTCTCTTTCTTTCTTATTTATTTATTTTTTTTCTTAAATAAAGACAGAGAGTCAGAGAAAAATAAAAAAGATTACAGTGTGGTGGGGATCAGGTTCAAACCTGAGTTGCACAAAGCAATACACTATTCAAATGAGATATTTCACCAATCCCAAAATGAAATGACTGTTCAGTCTAATGATGTTTAATGTTTGTGACTCAGAGTAAACATATAAGGAATAAACGACTTCATAGACATAGTGTTTCTTCCTTAAACAATGTAACACCTTATTGATGGATTGATGGATGTTAAGACATCATCACTTAATTTTAAATATTCTAAAGTAACTTCAAGGCTAACAGTAAATGGGAAAATCTTTGATCTTCTGAGAAGTTTTCTCTCAGAAAGTGTTTATTTTTCTCATTGAAGTTGCATCACCTTTATTTTAATAAATCAGGATAAATTCACACTTTTACTTTCTCAGGTGTAAATTTAAAGTTAAACTTTAACATGGCTAGGTCACCATAGATCATAAAACACACATGAATATATTTATTAACCCATTTTTGGATATAGACTCAAAACTTCTCCTTGTTTTAAGCTAATAATTGTTCTGTATTAGCAGTTTTTTTGGGGAAAAAAAAGCTTTCTGGTCTACTTATCTTGTAGTAGAGTTGGTTCTCAGGTTATAAAGGAATCAGAAGGTAGAAGTGTTCAGATTCATAAATATTCTAGCCTAGTGAAAAATAGAGAGATGAAGACAGAGAAGTTGTATTAACTAAATTCGTTTAACCGGCTTATGGTCCTGGTCTCTATCTTTAGGAAAAACTCTAAATCACTCTTAGCACACTTACCACTCTTCACATGTTTGCTTTCGGTTCCCAACTGTCTATAAGCTAATTACACTAGTTATTGTGATAAAATGATTTAATTAAAATCATGTAAGTTTAAAAGATATGTTTGAAATAAAGATGATTTTCGTTTCTATGAAACTAATTAGAATGCTTCTTGAGAATTTAATAAAGATTAAAATGATTTGCTGTGGAAATTTCATAAGGGACAGCTGCAAGGTTGGAATATTTATGAATCTGAACACTTCTACATTCAGATTCCTTTATAATCTGAGACACAACTCCACTGCAAAGAAAAGCAGACCAGAAATAGTTGGGGATTTTTTTGTTCATTTGTTTTTTAGAATTGTTACTACAGAACAATTATTAACTTAAGACAAGAGGCAGGGAAGTTTTGATTCTATATCCAAAAATGGGTTAATAAATATATTCATGTATGTTTTATAAACTATGGTAACTTGGCCATATGAAAATATGACTTGTATTTAGCTAGGTAATGTAATCTAATACAAATAAAGCTGAATCTCTTGAATTTCAGTAAAGAAGGTTACCCTCATAGAGGGTACATATTCCATTTCAAGCTACTAATACTTTGGACAACTGGGAAACTCATATGTGTTTGTGGAATGTAAGCTTATTTAGTTCAAATTTCTTCTGAAATTAAGATGGCAGCTAGTAATATATGCCTGAATTATTTTCTTAATAAATTCAAATATTATTTGTTTATTATAGGGTAATTTATCTTAACATTTGGAAAACAACTGAAAGAATATAGCATTGTTTATTGAGGATAAAATCTCATAAATTATCCTTCTGTGACTCCCTAGGAGTTAGATGTGTACTAATAATACATTGGGGGAGGACAGGTGGTGGTGAACCTGGTTGAACACATATGTTACAATGAGAAGGGACCCAGATTCAAGCCACTGGTCCCCACCTGCAGGAGGAAAGCTTTGCAAGTGGTAAAGCAGGTCTGCAGGTCTCTCTCTCTCTCTCTCTCTCTCTCTCTCTCTCTCTCTTTCTATCTCCTCCTTCCCTATTGATTTCTGGCTGTCTCTATCCAATAAATAACTAAAGATAATAACAAAATTAATAATAATATATTGGAAACACACAATGTGTTGGATGTAGTTAAATAACAAAAGTGTAACCAAGTAAATTAAAAAACTCTATTGACTTAACTAAATGATTCATTGAAAACTGTGCACAGTAAGAGGGTAATATTATAGGAAAACAAACTCACAGAAGAGACCACTAGGCCATTTCAAAATCTTAGATTTCTTTCATATTTAGTTCTATGTGATAAGAATATGTAGCTAATGAATAATGAAATGTACATATAGTGATAATGAAACATAATAGCTAAATATACTTTTTTATCATTTTGAAAAAACAAATATCACTTTCTTGAAAGATATTTGGGTATCTCTGAAAATAAGAAATTTCCTCCTGGTACAGAATTTTCTCTAGAATTTTACTCATCGTATTTACATCTACAAACTTGGGACTCCATTTAGCTATCCTACTAAATAATAAGATTTTCTTTTTTCTTTTTCTTGGAAGTAAGTAATTCTATGCTGTCATTGTTATATATATATATATATATATATATATATATATATATATATATAATTTTTTTTCCTACCAAATTTCTCTCTGCTACTCTGGACTTTGTAACTGGATGGTGTCACCATTCCTGACAGGCATGTTTTTTTTTCTTCTCTCTTTTTTAATAATAAGCTATTTTAATACTATTTTTTAGAAATCATGAGATTTTATAATTTTGGAAATATCAGTTTGGCTATAATGCAGCCAGTTGTGAAAAATTTTACCTTCCAACAATCATTTTATTCTATCAGCTTTTTAATTATCACATAACTTCTCTGATTTGTGAAAAGTGAGTACACTCCTGCCAGAATATATAAACAATCTTTTCAAGTTCTGGGCTTAAATCTAATAGAAAAATTTTCTTATTGTAGCAGAGATCTCAATGACCTGGGTTAAGTATTTTAGATACAGAAAGAGGCAGAGTATGATACAGCAAATCCTAGACAGGACATTTTCAAAGTCAAATTCCCAAATACTGTAACTTGGTTAAAACAACAACTATCTATTCCCTTCTTAAATCTAAGACAAGAAGCTTCCCCATTATTTATTAAACCCATATATTTCGCAGTCCCGGAACCTCTAGGGCATGACTTGTTTTCTTTCATTCTTCTCTCAATCCATACCATTTGATACTGTGTCTGCTGATCTCAACCAAATCAATGAAACCAGTACCAATTCAACATGATTCACTTCAGATTATGTCCAGAGACACTAGGGTCTCCATGTCAACCTTTCAGCTCCATTACTCTGGTGAGAACTTTCCTAACTCATAGGACTCCTCAATTCCATTTTGGATGGTGTACTTCCTAACAAAAGCTATATAAAGACCAGAACCCATGAGATAGACCACATGTGCACATGTACCCATAGGTTAGGGGAAAATATATCCCTTAAAGTAAAAGTGCACAATAGTTTGCAGTGAATCAATAAGTGCAACAAGCAAAGACCTAAAAGTACTTAATCAGATATTTTCTACTTAGACCTAGATATCCTCCTCTCCTACTTTCTAATTCATTTCCCTCAATCACTCAAACACTAATCTTGTCAGACAAAGAACAACAAAAGCTAGGTAAGTGCAACAGATCCATATACTCTAATGATGGCTCTTTTGGTCACTACCAGGCCATCCCATCATCCGAGGCCCTAATCAGGGAATCCTGGGATTTCTACATAGATATGATGAGCCTAGACCTCTAACAGAACTCCCTCTCCACTGTCACTGGTTATCTCCATCAGGAACAACATAGTGAATTCTCTTATGGGCCCCTACAGAACCTTGTCCTCAATGTGGAACAACAGTGGTATGGACCAAGCCTCTCTTTGAAGGTAGTCTGGGTTAACATAGTCTACCACTCAAGGAAAATGGGTCCTGCAATGAATGCAGCCTGGAATGTTTCTAAGCACTGATCACAGAATGTGAACTCAGATTTACAGGGATGCAGAAGTTGCACAGGCTCCTATGCTAAATATGAATAGAAATGGGTCCTGGGTCAGATTGATGGGTTTTACAGTTAGCAGTATTTATATGATTCTTTCCCATATTTGGGAGTCGTTCTCTTCCCAGATCCAGCTTTCTAATCCTATTCCCAGCTTTGACACCAGCTCTCAAAACAATACCTTTAGACCATCTGCATGCTAGCTATCTGGCTCAGGCAAAAGTTAGAAGAGTCATGGGTCTCTTGGAACATACCTAAAATAGACTTCCAAGCTTTTTTCAAAATGGAGACCCCAAGTTTCATCTGGTATACCTCTGCCTTTAGGTTCTTGATTATTTAAAAAACTTGTTTTGCTTTATATCTTAGTGCTTTTTCAGCCACCAAGCTGCAGATGCTACCATAACAACAACCTGACTTCCCTGGGCAGACGACCTAACTTTGGAACTCTATCTCAGAGTCAGGTGATAGTGCAGTGGGTTAAGCACACGTGGTGCGAAGTGCATGGACCAGTGTAAGGATCCCATTTAAAGTCCTGGGCTCCCCACTTGTAGAGGTGTCGCTTCACAGGAGGTGAAGTAGGTCTGCTGGTGTCTTTCTCTCCCCCTCTCTGTCTCCCCCTCCTCTCTCCATTTCTCTCATCCAATAATGACGACATCAATAACAGCAACAATAATAACTACAACAAAAAAATAAAAGAACTCTATCTCTCCAGAGTCCTGAGTCCTGGCCTACTAGGGAAAGATAGAGACAGGCTGAGATCATGGATCAACCTGCCAATGCCCATGTCCAGCAGAGAAGCTCCTCTCAGTGTGTTACAAACTCCTTGAGAGGCTGCTTCTGTCACGTATTTCTCATCTTACAGAGAAATTCCTATCACCCACCCAAGCTGGTTTCCGCCAAAGAAGATCTACCTGCGAACAAGCCCTGGCCCTCTCAACTCACATTGAGAATGGATTCCAGAAGAATTTAAAGACGGGTGCTGTTTTTGTTGATCTCACAGCAGCCTATGATACCGTCTGGCACCATGGTCTCCTAGTCAAGATCTCAAGATGCCTGCCTCCATGGGTGGCCAACACTATGTCGTTTCTTCTCCAAAACAGAAGATTCCGGGTACATCTGGGTGACAAGTCTAGCAGATGGAGACTTGTCTCAAGTGGCCTCCCCCAGGGCTCTGTTCTGGCTACTATGCTATTCAATATTTACATCAATGACCTTCCAGAAACTTCTTCAAGGAAGTTCATCTACGCTGATGACATCTGCTGTGCAACTCAGGCATCCAAGTTTGACATCCTCAAGGAAACACTCACGAAAGACATGTCTCTGATATCTGATTACTGTAAAAAATGGCGACTAATCCCTAGCACTGCAAAAATGGTATCATCTGTTTTCCATCTACACCATGCCTCGGCCTCACGTGAGCTTAATGTGCAACTTGACGATACGAGAATCCGGCATGAAGCCCAGCCAGTCTATCTTGGCGTTACTCTCGACCGCACTCTGTAATTTCATGAACATCTCATAAAAACTGCAGCAAAGGTGGGTGCGAGGAATAACATCATTGCAAGACTGGCCAGCTCCTCATGGGGCGCGAGCGCTTCCACACTACGATCATCGCCTCTGGCATTATGCTATTCCACTGCAGAATACTGTGCCCCAGTATGGTTCTGTAGCCCCCATGTCCACTTGGTCGATTCCAAATTATATTCCTCCATGAGGATAATTTCTGGAACCATCCGTTCCACCCCGGTTCCATGGCTGCCAGTTCTTAGCAACATCGCCCCGCCAGATATTCGTCGGGATACGGCATCATCTAAATTCATTTCCCACGTCTACGCTTGACCGGAACTGCCAATATACGCGGATATCTTCGCCCACCCTGTCCAACGCTTGACGTCTCGTCACCCAATCTGGTCCCCTACGCCTACACTGAACTTCTCTGTTCCAGACTCTTGCAAACAGAGTTGGCAGTCAGCTGAGGTAAAGAACAAACACCTCATCACAGACCCCTGCAAGCGTCAACCCGGCTTTGACCTAGCACGTTATGATTGGGTCCTCCTCAATCGCTATCGAACAGGCCATGGCCGGTGCCCCACTATGTTCCATCGCTGGGGAGCCAGAGATGACCTGAACTGCGCCTGCGGCTACAGACAGACTATGACCCACATAAGTCAACGACTGCCACCTCTCCAGATTCAAAGGAGGTCTGGAAACTTTACATCAGGCTCAACCTGACGCTATTGACTGGGTACGGAAGAAGGGCAAACGCTAGAAGAAGAAGCAGAGAAGCAAGTATAGAAATCAGACCTTCCATATTCTGCACCCTACAATAATCCTGGATCCAGGGAGTCAGGTGCTAGTGCAGCGGGTTAAGCGCATGTAACACAAAGCACAAGGACCAGCTTAAGGATTCTGGTTCCAATCCCCACCCCCCGCATCTGCAGGAGAGTCGCTTCACAAGTGGTGAAGCAGGTCTGCAGGTGTCTTTCTTTCCCCCTCTCTATCTTCCTCTTTCTCTCCCCCTCTCTGTCTTCCCCTCCTCTCTCCATTTCGCTCTGTCCTATCCAACAACAATGACATCAGTAACAACAACAATAATGACTACAACAATAAAACAAAAAGGGGATAAATAAATTTAAAAATAATAATAATCCTGGGTCCATGATCCCAGAGGAATAAAGAATAGGAAAGCTTCCAATGGAAGGGATGGGATATGGAACTCTGATGGTAGATATTGTATGGAGTTGTACCATTTTATCCTATAGTCTTGTTAATCATTATTAAATCACTAATGAAAAATAAGAAGAAAAAAGAAAAAAAAGAGAGAGAAAGAGGCATAGTTGGAGAGAAAGACACCATAGCAGAAAAGCTTCTTCCAATGTGGTGGGAGCCAAGCTCAAACCTTGGTTGCTTGAATAGCAGAGCAGGCAAACTATTCAAGTGAGCTATTTTACCTGCGTTTAAGAACATCCACAATTTGTTTTAGCAGACACTTCTGAGATGATCATCACTGGTTATATTTATATCTACAAACTTGGGATTTGCCTTAGCAATGTTTAAGTATGCTACTAAATAATCCAATGTTCTTTCGTTCTTTCTCTCATCTTTCTTTTTCTTTTTCTTTCCTTTTTTGGAAGTAAGTAATCCTGCACTGTCATTGTTTTGATGAGGTAGTTCTCTTCTTCCGTGTTAAAAAATGTATTTATGCTTTTGACTTGATTTCCGGAATATTTAACATGACAATGTTAAGGATCATTCTTTAAATCATAAATATTTCACTTACTTAAAGATATATATAATATTGTTCAGGCTGTTTGTGCTTCATATTGCAGTTATTCTGTCTAAAAAAAAAATGTCCCAACCATGAAAGACTTGAATAACTGTGAAACCCAGACTAATTATCGGTAAAATGACCCCACTCACCAAACACAGAGAAATGTTTACCAGTTAAAGCACTGAATCTATAATCATGATTATTCAGTTCCAATATTACACAAGAATGAAATTTACTTCAGATAACAGAATGTGTATAGACTAATTCCACATTAAAAAAGGATAATTCAGGGCCAGGCAGTGGCACACCTGGTTATGTATGCACATTACAATGCACAAGGACTCAGGTGCAAGGTCCTAGTCCCCACCTGCAGGAGGAAAGCTTCACAAGTGATGAAGCAGGGTTGCAGGTTTCTCTCTGTCTCTTTCTCTCTGTCCTCTTCCCCTTTCAGTTTCTTTCTGTCTCTACCCAATAATAAATAGATAAGTAAATAAATAAAATCTAATTTTAAAAAAGGATAATTCATTTCCTTCTTTATACTTTTAACTTAAAAAAAAAAGAAACTCACTGTGTTAAGGAGTTCATGTGCTTGTTTTTAATTTTAAAATATTAGCCAGGGAATTCAGTTTTCACATATAAATCAATGCAAATTTGTGAAAAGCTCTTAATGGGCAAAGTCAAGATTTGAGTGTGTCCCACTTGAGAAATTTTAAGTGTCTATACCGCTTAGCCCCAGGGAGTAAGCCAGTGTCTAGAATGTGACCTTCAATATTTCAGAGCAAGAAGTGTCTTTTTGTTAAGAGCTGACTCATGTTGATAAAATTCAACAGACTGGAGAGAAAATTAAAAAGGAGATTGATTTCATTATAATGAAAAAGATTGCTCTAAGAAAATACTACATTATTTTCTTTGATACAGACAGAAGGGCAGGGAGAGAGAGAGAGTGAGTGAAAGACACTACAGACAGTACTGGTACTGATGTTTCCTTTAGTGTGACAGAGGCCAAGCTTCAACCTGGGTCATTTACATGGCAAAGCAGCACACTATTCAGGAAAACTATTTCTCTGGCCCAGAAGGTACTCTCAATGTAATAATTTCATACAATATATGTGTAATGGATTTTCACAGTTCTATGATACATAATGTATTGACGTGTGCAAATACCAGTTTTGAGACAATTTTCCTTTTATTAATTGTGTGTGTGTGTGTGTGTGTGTGTGTGTGTGTGTGTGTGTGTTGTATATGTATAGTACTAATCTAGTTCATATACAATTTCACTACCCCTACTTCTGGGGACACTTTTCATTCTTTTTATTTCATATAGACATAAACATAGAGAAAGAGAAGAAGACACAGAGAGGTAGAGATATGACAGTATTAGCCCTTCTCCTGATGCTGTGACACTACCACATGTTGCTTGGTCCAAATCCTCTTACTGCTTAGCAACAGTTTGGTTCCTCTGACAGTTAAATATTTCCAAGTCCCCCCATGTTCTTAATTTAGTTGTTCTTTGTACATTCTCACTGCAACCTTTCTTTGATTCCCTATAGGGTGGTAGTCCTTATCTTCGTCTTCCTCTTAAAGGATAAATATAAAATATTGTTTGCAAGTGTAAGGTCCATTGTGACAACTGTTTTGCTGTTTGTTTGTTAATTTACCAGAGCACTGCTCAGCTCAGGTTTATGACGGGGCTTATGGATTCTGCCTGGGTCCTTAGAGACTTAGGCATGAAAAGTCTTTTGTAGCATCATTGTGTTATTTCCCTCAGCCCAAGTTTTATGTTATTTTTTCATTTATTTTCATTTTAATGGCATGGAGAGTGATAGAGAGAGATCAGTTTTTTTTTCAATTCTGGCATATGGAGGGTTACTAGGATTGAGCAGGGTACACCTGGGTCTTCAGGTAGAAAGGACTAAGAGACATCTAAGGCACTACTCTCTATTGCTGTGGTTCCAGTGGAAAGCCATCTATCTAGTGACTGAGCCAGCTTTACAGCCTCATCCACACGATTTTATATTGATTCTTAAGGATTTTTTTAGCACTGTAAATCAACATGTGCACATACTACATTAAGTTCACCACTGAAATTTCTATCTTCCAACAAAACATGTATCTCCTTTGACCCAAGGCATCCACCTAAACTACCCTCCCCCCACACCGAAACTTACAAATTAAAGTTGACCAGAAGAGGATGACTAAGAAGGTTGAATAAATCAAAATAAGGAAGACAAACAGATGTTAATTGATGTGCATCTAAAAATTAATTAACTGAGGGGTTTGAAAAAAATTCAGGGGTTGACAAATGAGCTCATTTGGACAGTGTACCTGCTTTGCCAAATTTGACATGGGTTCAGATTTGGCCTTTAGCTCATTGGAGGTAAGTTGGATGTTAGGTGTCCTGCCCTCTCTGTGTCTCTGACTGTCTCAATCTTGGTTTCTGTTTTTCTATCTGAAAAAAAAAATAGAGAAGCTCAGGTGATGACAACAACAAAACAAAGAAGCAAATATTTCTGAAGCATTCTAATGTAATAACTTACTTATATTTCATAAAACTATTTGATTTTAAGAGTCAGAATGTAGCACACTACTGAGGTTATCCTTTGTATGACTGTTCACACTAAAAAGTCTACAGTTGTTTCCCATGAAGCTATTTTGGCAGAATTGTTTGAATATGATTGTCTTAGTTGTAAAATCTGAGAAAATACTATTACCAGTAAATTTTCTTCATTGGCATGGCATAAGAAATGGCAGTTGGAAAACAGAATACCAAACCATTATCTTTAATGTCGCTTTTAACAACTGGAGAGATGACTCAAAGGTAGAGTACATGGAATATATACATGGTATTTCATGTTACATCCCTGGGGCTGCATATATTAGAGCAATACTTTTGTGTTCTCATTAAATATATTTATACTTGGAAAGCATACTATAGTAGTATATTCAGTGGGTCCAGAAGGCAGCTTACCAATAGAGTGTGTGCCTTCAAAGTGTGAAGCAGGTCCTGCGTTATTAAATCTCCAGCAACACATGATAGTACGAAGAATAAAAACACAAGTTGAACTCCGTCAATGTAATTTGGCTTAGAGAGGTGGCTCAGTGAATATACAATTGTTAGATGCTGGGTTCCTTCCTTGCACAAAATACATAAAATATGATATTTGGGGACCAGCAAGATAGCTACCTGGATTGCTATTGCTTTGTCATGAGCATGAACAAGTTTCAAACCCAGCTCTCACCTTACTGAGAGAGGCTTTGGCTCTGTGATATCTTTGTCACTGTCTCTATATCTATGTATCTGACTTTTCTATATGAAAAAGTCAGTTTGGAGCACTGAAGTTCCAATTTATTTATAAATAAATAAATAATGTTAAAACACAGTACTTAAAAATGCTGTTTAGCACATATAAATGTTTTCCTTTTTAACAACTTTTATATTACAATTTTAGAGTCCAAAATGTCAGCCTAGTTATTTTCTGTTATAATAGTTAAACTTAATAGTTAAACATGCTATGATGTAAATTTAGTATCAGCGGGGTAAACATCTGTAAACTCTTATCAATCTAAGTGAAGAAGAAAGAAGGAGGAATTGAGGACAGGAAGAAGCAAGTGTAATCATCCTAAGACATTAAATTAGTTTTGATGTGCTTGAAAATGTTCAGTAGGGACAAGAAAGCATTTGCTAATTTTCCTGAGAATAAAGTTGGAGTAATCTTTGAAAATTGTGAAACATTAAAATAATAAATACAAATTTTATGGTTAATAGGCTTAGGAAAATAGTGTTTAAAAATGCTTGAACAAATAATAAAATGTATGTCTTCTCCTTCTGCCTACTTAGAGATAATGTAATTTTGGGCTATCAGAAAAGTCATGAAGTGGTGTGTGTGTGTGTGTTTCTATGCAAAAAAAAAATGTGTCATGACTTTTCCAACAGCCTGGTATT
Organism: Erinaceus europaeus; assembly: GCF_950295315.1. Classification (NCBI taxonomy): domain Eukaryota; kingdom Metazoa; phylum Chordata; class Mammalia; order Eulipotyphla; family Erinaceidae; genus Erinaceus; species Erinaceus europaeus. The sequence goes on from NC_080164.1 coordinate 161,233,510, forward strand.
CTGAGCTAAAAATGATCTTTATAATTCCCCTCAAAGATGGTATAATGAAAAAGAGGATGCACCATCTAGGTGAGTTATCTGGTTAACTCTAATAAAATAATTTTTTAGCAGTAAAGGGACACAGTAAATATTATAGACCTATAAACAAAACCCGCACAAACATATAGTCTTAGTTAAAAGAAACAGTCTTAACTGAAACAATATCACATACTATGTTCACACTACTCAGGTTCAGGTCCAGGTCTCACCACAAAACAGGGAGATTTAGTTCTGTGGTCTCCTTCACTCCCTCTGTCCCTCTCTTTCTTCCTTCCTTCCTCCCTCCCTTCCTTCCTTCCTTCCTTCCTTCCTTCCTTCCTTCCTTCCTTCCTTCCTTTCCTTCCTTCTTTCTTTCTTTCTTTCTTTCTTTCTTTCTTTCTTTCTTTCTTTCTTTCTTTCTTTCTTTCTTTCTTTCTTTCTTTCTTTCTTTCTTTCTTTTTCTAGAAAAAAAATGCCAGTTCAGAGCAGTCGAAACCCAGAAACAACAATGGAATCATTATAGGGCCCTTTAGTTGGAATGCTTCTACTTTGTCCTCAAACACAATTATTCAAGCTTTGCTTGTTGAAAGCACCTATGGGGAAGAGAGAGAGGTGAGAGAGGGAGAGGGAGAGGGACAGGGACAGGGAGAGGAGGACAATTTTCTTGAGTTTGGAGAATAACATTCATTTTAGTCTTTCTAGGACACTGTTTTCTTAGAGCTATTCTTAGTGCCAGCAACCTCATCAAGTCCACTGCTCAGTGGCACTTCAGTGAATTCTTCATAAAAATCTTTGTCTCTTCCTTGTTGCTAACTGCTTCCTCCTTGGAAGATTTCTTCCTCTTGGGAAGACTTATAATACTGGTTGTTTTTTCAATATCATTATAAACTAGCCGTTTCTTAGAAAAAATATTTCTTTATCTTGGTTATGGAAACAGGTGACTCTTTTTCCATTCTGTTCTCTTGCAAAAAAAAATTTTTTTATTTTGTTTTTCATTGTGTTTAAAATACTGCATTCTTGATATTTCTTTCCATTTGGACATTTCTCACAGTGCCTTATTGAGTACTCAAGCTTACCAACATTTTTCCCATTTCAAAACTTTTCCTCATCACTTATCCATTTTTAAATAGTCAAAATTATAATTGATGACCTTAGATTTCTGGCACCTAGCACTTGAAAAGCACGTGATTAAGTTTGTTAAATGAATATATTATGGACTGTGTATGAAGGGTTGCAAAACCAGCCACCAGGAGTTTCCTCTCAAATTCTCGATCCATCTCTTTGCAGGTTTTAGGATCACTAGTGCCTAGAGAAAGAAAGAGATTAAATGGTTTTCTGAGGCTTCATTTAACTTTTTGCCTTGAGAAGTAAATTATGTTTGTTTGTTTGTTGTTGTTGTTTTGCCTTGTTGGATATCAAAATGATTCTAGTCACACCTGGAAAAAGAAGAATGATTAATCTATATGCCTCAAAATAAACTTATTAAAAATTCTGCCTGTTTTCTGATCTGTGTTTTCAGTTGAGCCATAGAAAATTCAGGTCCTTTGTCATCACTAGTTTCTGTCACTGAAGATAATAGCAATGCTTGGTTAATGGTTCAAGAAAAATCAAATGAACCTTCTGAGTTCTCTGTTTTATTTATTCTACTATGAAATTTTATAGCATGCAATTTCATTCATGGTACAATTTATCATTAAGTAATATGCCATAAGTGATGTGGCAGGGCTTGAAATAATAAGGAAGTATAAATAAAATGTTGGACCTCTTTTAACTTGAAGTTTAGGATTGGAGAGCATGCTAAGACATCTGAAGGTGGAATTTTCAGGGGATGCTCACTCAATCAAATAAGTTGGAATGTTTCAAAATAAAAACTTGCATTTAAGTATCTTGCTAAGCAGGTTCAAGTAACAGCCATATTATTCAGTCTAATTTTCATTTAATACTATTTGCTAAAATTAAATTAAAAATCATTTCCGACAATTTTTATTGTTTAACTACTTCAAGATGTATTTATTGACATATTTACGCACTTAAGGACTTCTCCTTAAGTGTGAAAATCTACACATCATTCTGGAATTGTGGTCTGGGGAAATAAATGTTAGGATCCCAGAGCCTCCCCACAGAGAGCCATAAATATATTTTTTAATATTTATTTATTCCCTTTTGTTGCCCTTGTTTTTATTATTGTTGTAGTTATTATTATTGTTATTGATGCTGTCATTGTTGGATAAGACAGAGAGAAATGGAAAGAGGAGGGGAAGACAGAGGGGGGAGAGAAAGACAGACATCTGCAGACCTGCTTCACCACCTGTGAAGTGACTCCCCTGCAGATGGGGAGCAGGGGGGGGGGGCTCAAACCAGGATCCTTGTTCCAGTCCTTGTGCTTTGCACCACCTGTGCTTAACCCGCTGCACTACTGCCCTACTGCCCATAAACTAATTTTTAAGTAGCCCTGTGTTGTTTAGCATTTTGATTTTCCTATTATTTCAATACATATAAGCATTTATTTATATTAAATATATGCATGCATTTACACAGTATATTATATAAACGTAGCACATATAAAGTTTGATTTTCACTATTTCTCGTGACACTTTCATTCTTTTTACTGGTACTACAACCCCCAATCAATGTTATCCCCCTGCCAAGGGTTTACTTTGGGACTCCTTTGCCAACATGTAGTGCTGTTTTCTTTCTTTCTTTTCCCCCAAATTATTTTGTTAGAAAGAAATAATGGCTTACAGGACAGTACATTCATACCGCTTTTAAAATAAAAATGGTCTCCAAAATGGAGACCCCTACATCTCACCTACTATATTCGGGCCTTTAGGTTTCTGATTATTAAACAATTTGTTCTTCTTTATATCTTAATGCTCTTCTAGACACAAAGTGACAGATGCTACCATGAGGCTAACTTTACTTCCCCGGGCAGAAGACCTCACCAGTGTACCCTGGAATCTCATCTTTCCAGAGCCCTGCCCCACTAGGGAAAGATAGAAACTGGCTGGAAGTATGGATCCGCCAGCCAACGTCCATGTTCAGTGGAGACGCAAGTATTGAAACCCGACCTTCCACCTTCCGTACCCCATAATGATATGGATCCATACTCCTAGAGAATAAAAAAGCTTCCAGGGAGGGTATGAACCTTTGGTGGTGAGAAATGTGTGGAATTTTATCTCTCTTGTCCTATGGTTTTGTCTATGTTTTCTATTTTTATTTATTTATTTATTTATTTTCTTTCTTATTTATTCCCTTTTGTTGCCCTTGTTTTATTGTTGTAGTTATTATTGTTGTTGTTGATGATGTCATCATTGTTGTATAAGACAGAGAGAAATGGAGAGAGGAGGGGAAGACAGAAAGGGGGAGAGATAGACACCAGCAGACCTGCTTCATCTCTTGTGATGCGATTCCCCTGCAGGTGGAGAGCCAGGGGCTCTAACCGGGATCCTAATGCAGATCCTTGCGCTTCGCGCCACTTGTGCTTAACCCTCTGCGCTACTGCCCGATTCCCTCTATTTTTTATTATATATATATATATATATATATATTTTTTTTTTTGCCTCCAGGTTTATCTCTGGGACTCGGTGCCTGCACTATGAATCCATTGCTCCTGGAGACTTTTGTTTTTCCTTTCTGTTGCAGTTGTTATTTTTGTTATTATTGCTGTTATTGCCGTCATTGTTGTTTGAGGATAGAGAGAAATCGGGAGAGGAGGGAAAGACAGAGAGATGGAGAGAAAGACACATTCCAACCTGCTTCACAACCCACAAAGCGACTCCCTCTCCCTGCAGGTGGGGAGCCAGGGGCTCAAACCGGGATCCTTACACCGGTCCTTGCATTTCGCTCCATGTGCGCTTAACCCGCTATGCCACTGCCCAGCCATCATAAATAAATTTTTTAAAATATGAAATAGCATGTATTATATCCAGAGATATCTAATGCAGTGAGATTAATCAGTGAAATGGGTAAAAAACTGAAAGATATAGATGCAAATAGATAATGTAATGTAATAATATAACATTTATCTTCCTCCAACTCAATTTTGTGACAATTATATACATATATGTGTGGGGGTTATGTAAAATATATATATATATATATATATATATATATATATATATAGTAAGTAGCCCACAAAATAATGTCCATAAAAATGTATGCAGTACTAGGTATACATATCTTAAAATATATTGTTTCTAAAAAAGCAAATAATAAACTTTCCACTGAAGCATAAATATCATTAAACCTACACCAGATGACCCTGAATATGTTTGTCTAGGATCTTTTAGTTTTCCCCCACAGTCAGAGGTGCACAAGGGTGATTTCAACTAAGCTGAGATTATTTTTCATTCATATCAAGAGATAAAGAGTGACACAAGAGCATTAAAATGTCTCCTGGTGTCATGTTACCTCCCATATTGTACCACAGTTCAGACTTGGGCTGTGCGCATAGGAAGACAACTATTTCTTACACCACTATAGTAAAAATTTTTAGTCACAAAGGGATTTTTTTCATGGATATGGGAAAGGAAATAAGAACATTTTCATTAACTATAAATATATTTTAAAAGAATCCTTTGATAAATAACTACTGTCTAGACTTTTATATGTTGATGGTAGTCTATTTAAAAAATAACTATATTGAAATCTAAATAAAAATTAAATAACGTGATCTGGGAGGTGGCACAATGGATAAAGCACTGAACTCTCAAGCATGAGGTGCTGAGTTCAATCCCCAGCAGCACATGTACCAGTGTGCTGTCTGGTTGTTTCTCTCTCTTCTCCTATCATTCTCATTAATAAATAAAATATTTTTAAAAAAATAAATAACATTGACATGTACGCATTTTTCAATTTCATTTTCTGTCAGAAAATGTATTTTAAAACCATAGTATGGGGTGGATTGGAGAATTCACATAGGAGGATGCCTACTTTGTAGTGAATGTGACCCAGACTCAAGCTTAGCCCCCACCGCCCCTCAGTTCTGTGATGCTTTTCCCTCTCTTCCAGTCTCGTTATGCTTCTTTCTGTATGAAAAAATAGGCTAACACTGCTTAGCTCTGGAAATGATAAACTAAACAATTAAACAAAAAGAATGGTATTATGGTAGTTCTTCTACAATAAAAAAAAAATTAATTTATTAAGCGCACATGGCGTAAAGCTCAAGGACCTGAGTAAGGACCCAGGTTGGAGCCCCCGGCTCCCCACCTGCAGGGAAATCGCTTCACAGGCAGTGAAGCAGGTCTGCAGGTGTCTGTCTTTCTCTCCCCCTCTCTGTCTTCCCCTCCTCCATTTCTCTCTGTCCTATCCAACAACAGCAATAATAACTACAACAATAAAACAACAAGAGCAACACAAAAGAATAAATAAATATTTAAAAAACCTAATTTAATGGGAAGCTGGATACATGTCTGTAAATTTTTACTTTTAGACTTCTGAATATATAAAATTTTCTCTGCTGGACAATGTACATAGGCAAAAATATAACAAAAAGGTTTGTTTTTGGAGGATAATCTAATATTCTTTGTAGGAAAATGCCTACAAAATTCAAGTTGTTTGGCCATTCCAACTTTGTTCAAGTAAATTTTGTTTGTTATTTTTAATCCAATGACTGATGCAAACATTTCAATTTCCCTCTGTATTTTTATAGTATATTTCAAAGGGTATTCAAGTCTTTTGAAAGTTAGGTAATGATAAAAAGTTTTCATTTAATTTAGAATGCTAAAAGTTAAGAAGATAATCTTTTTAAATTTAATTTAAAATGCTGAAAATTAAGAAGATAATCTTTAAAAAAAATGATAAATCGTTTTCTCTTAACTTCACTAAAAAAAGAACAAAGAGTTTCTATAAAGTATAAATGATTCTATTACTAAAAGTCATTATTTTCTAAAAGGTTCTGGGATACCTTTTAAGAACCACCAAGACAAATTTGATTGATATCACAAGCTGAGGTAATGAAATGTTGTTATGTATTATTATTTATATACTTATTTATTAAGAAACCATGAAATAATCTTAAAAGACAGGTTGTAGAAATTAATAAGTGAAGCTCCTCATGGAACTTAAGAATGCCTACATGAAATTTGGGTACAAAAAAATATCTTTGGGAGTCGGGCTGTAGTGCAGTGGGTTAAGCGCAGGTGGCGCAAAGCACAAGGACCGGCATAAAGATCCCGGTTCGAACCCTGGCTCCCCACCTGCAGGGGAGTCGCTTCACAGGTGGTGAAGCAGGTCTGCAGGTGTCTATCTTTCTCTCCTCCTCTCTGTCTTCCCCTCCCCTCTCCATTTCTCTCTGTCCTATCCAACAACGACAACAACAATAATAACTACAACAATAAAACAACAAGGGCAACAAAAGGGAATAAATAAACAAAATAAAATATTAAAGAAATATATCTTCACAAAAAGACAGTTACAGAAAGTCAAAGACTAAACAAGGAATGAGCAGTAGTTTCCATCTTTTTTAAAATTCTGATTTATTATTATTATTATTATTATTATTATTATTTTGCCTCCAGTGTTATCGCTGGGGCTCAGTGCCTGTAATACGGATTCACTACTCCTGGGGGCCATTTTTTTCCATCGGGTTGCCATTATTGTTATTGTTTTTATTATTCTTATAGCTGTTGTTTTTGCTAGTTAGGACAGAAGAAATCGAGACAGAGGGCGGGAGAGAATAAAACACCTCAGACCACTTCACCACTTGTGAAGGGAACCACTGCAGTTGGGGAGCCAGGTGCTGCAACTGGGGGCTGGAACTGGTATTCTTTTCTTTTTCAAATATTTTTTTTATTTGATTTATTCCTTTTGTTGCCCTTGTTTTATTGTTGTAGTTGTTATTGGATAGGACAGAGAGAAAAACACCTACAGACCTGCTTCATATCTTGTGAAGCATGGGAGCCAGGGGCTTGAACTGGGATCCTTACACGGGTCCTTGCGCTTTGCACCACCTGCGCTTAACCCAGTGCTCTACCAGCTGGCTCCCTAATTTTGATTTTTAAAATTTATTTATTTATTTATTTAATTCATTCATTCATTCGCTCGTTCATTCATGTTTATCGATTTAATAATGATTAACAAGACCATAGGATGAGAGGGGTAGAGTTCCACACAATTCCCACCACCAGAGTTCCATCCAGTCCCTTGAAAGCGTTCCTTCTTATTCTTTATCCCTCTGTGAGCATGGCACCCAGGATCATTATGGGTTGCAGAAAGTGGAAGGTCTTGCTTCTGTAATTGCTTCTATGCTGAACATAGGCATTGGCAGGTTGAGCCACACTCCCAGTCTGTTTCTATCTTTCCCTAGTGGGGCAGGGCTCTGGAGAGGTGGGGTTCCAGGACACATTGGTGAGGTCATCTGTCCCCAGAAATCAGGTTGGTGTCATAATACCATCTACAACGAGGTAGCTGAAAAAAGATATAAAGCAGAACTAATTGTTTAGTAATCAGGAAACTAAAGGCAGAAATACAGCTGATGAGTTTGGGGGCCTCCATTTTGGAAAAAGCTAGTAGGTCCATTTTGGGCATATTCCAAGAGACCCACGATTTTTACTAATTTTTTCCAGAGCCTGACAGCTAACTTGCAGATAGACCAAAGGTATTGTCTGAAAAGATGGTGTCAGAGTTGGAAACAGGACTAGAAAGCTGGATCAGGAAAACGAGTAGCTCTCAAATATGGGAAAAGTATATAAATACTGTTAACTGTAAATCCCATTGATTTGACCTAGGGCCCATATTTATTACAGGAGCTTATGCAACCTCTGCAACCCTGTAGCTCTGAGCTCTCATTCTGTAGTCATAGCTAACAGTGCAGTGACCAATAAAATAATAATAAGGTGACAGACAGTATCACACATAAAAGTTTACAGAACAATTTACTGGGGTGGAGGAGGTAGCATAATGATTATGCAAAGACTCTCATGCCTGAGGCTCCGAAGTCTCAGGTTCAATCCCTAACACCACCATAAGCCAGAGCTGAGCAGTGCTCTGCTATCTCTCTCTCTCTCCCTTCTCTCTCTTGTTAAAATAATGTAAATTATACACACAAACATACATCATATATATATATATAACATGCCTGAAGTTCCAGGACCTTAGCTTCAATCTCCCACATCAGCATAAGCCACAGCTGAGCAGTGCTCTGTTAAAATAAAAGCAAACAGAACATTTTGCTGTTAAGCATTCACTTTTATAAGAGTTCAGCTGGTAATTATCAATTTGAGTGTACACAAATGAGCTTTCAGTTTAAGATTAAAAGCCAATTGTCCTATAATAAGTAAAAATACTTATATACTTATTTGACCAAGTCTGTGGTATGCATATTGAAATGGTATCCCCTCATTCACTTCCCCCAAAATTGCAATAATAGTTACTGTTCCATTAACACCATAATTATCAAGTCAGTATTAATTTAACTCATGTGTATTTTATGTAATGTTAGTTTTTTAAATTTGACCAATATATCTCTCTTATTGCTAAAATTGTTATAAACTTACAATGTTTTGGTGGAGAAAATCCTGGGGTGCAATTGCATGATGGTGAAAAAGGAACTAAATTGAGAGTGATAGTGTTACTGCAGACAGCTTTCACAGGGAGATAACAAACTGAGTCCTGTAACAAAAACTTAAAATGATTTAAAAATAATAATAAAAAATAAACTTAAGTGTTTATTTCTTACATACCAATATAGATTTCTGAGATGAGCCACTTTAAAATTTTTTACAGCAATCATATAAGTACATGTATGCATGATAATATCAGATTTTAAAAATCAAAAGAATGCTTCATTTATCAACCAAAATAAAGACAGCTGATGCAATCAGCAGCTGTTGGCTGATCATCTGGAAAAATAAAAGGATATATTTATAGGAGAGAAAAATAATGTGCTAGTTTTTTATTCTATCACAAAGTCTCAACTTCTTAGAAATGATGCTTAAAAGCTGCTGAATAATTTTGGATATGGATATGATTGTATATAAAATGACACTTAAAATATATTTTTATAGTTAAATCTATTGTCTTTCATGCATATTTAAACAGTATATTTTAAGTGTTTATGGCTCTGCTAGGTGAGTTAATGTAATAATTGCTGAAATATTTTGAAATACAACTTACATTGATTTTATGCTAAATATTATGCATATATATGCCTTAATCAAAATGTGTAGGTATCAGGCAGACAGTGGATCTCCTGGTTGAGAGCATATAGTACTAAGCTCAAGGATCCAGGTTTGTGCCCCCACTCCCTTCCTGCAGAGGGGATGCTCCACAAACAGTGAAGCAGATCTGCAGGAATTTATCTTTGTCTCTCCTTCACTATCTCCCCCTCCTCTCTCAAATTCTCTCTGTCTTATCTAAAAGAAAAAAAAAAAAGGAAACAATGACTATCAGGAGTAGTGGATTCAGAGTGCAGGCACCAAGCCCCAGAGATAACCTAATGGGCCATTCATTTATTGCCTTTATATATTTGTACTATATTCACATGTACCTTTTAATATTGACCTTCCATTCACTATATAAAAATTAAATTAGACATAAAGCCAGTGATTGTAAAGAAAGAACAAAACATTATTTTCAATACATATAAGTGATCATGGTTTTATATGCAGATATCTACTATGTTAGTATAATGATAATGATTGTTTATATGATAAAATATCTCTTCACATATTTTTATAACTGATGGGTAGAAGTAACTGACTAGAAAGAAATGTATTACACTAATCCCACAACTAAAATCAGTACCGAGAACAGTATTAGAAAATATTTGCATATACAATAAAATGAAAACTGTTTATGGCGATTAGAAGAAAGAAAATGCTTATACCAACAACAGGGTTACTGTAGAGCTGTACATTATTGTATTATTAGAATCTAGTAAATAATGCACTCAATAAATTCAGTAAATCTTTCAGTTTACAAGAATTTTTCTTTATTTGAATATTTAAATTCACAGCATTTTCTTTTTTGTTAATTAACTAGCTACAGTGTAAAGATTACCGTGAACTGAATGTATATAAAATAAATTCAACAAATAAACACTTTTACTCCTTGAATTCATGTGTCTTGTGATGCAAATGGAAGTCACACCTTTAATAAAGTCCTGACTTCTTACATGTGTAATATAATATAATTATAGCTTATAATCACATTGTCTTTAGTATTTATTTCACATGCCCTGAAAACAAAGTTACCCTTATTTACAGATGTTGATCTGTAAATCTGAGAGGAAACAAAGTGATAAAGGTTAAGTTTTGAAGTTAATGTAAACGCATGAGTAAAATAAAATTCTCTCAGTGACATAACAAGTGAGGCAAAATAAACCCATTGGCATGACTGAATTGTGATTCTTTTCCAATGCAAGTAGAGAGCACAGAGTGACAAAGTAAGAGTAACAGTGCAGTTAAACAACTGAAAAATGCATACCCATCAAAAGGAAGAGTAATATGCTACCTAAGCCCATGAATGTACTTTATACTTTTTTCTTTTACTTTTTAAGTATACATTTTATTTCTCATTAAAATCTACTAAAGTGGAGAGCTGAACAGTGCTCTGCTAAAATAAATAATAAATGCTTGTCCAGACTTCCAGAGGAGGGGCTACAGAGCAGCAGAAGCTGTGTTCTCTCCTCTCCTCTCCTCTCCTCTCCTCTCCTCTCCTCTCCTCTCCTCTCCTCTCCTCTCCTTTCCTCTCCTCTCCTCTCCTCTCCTCTCCCAGATCAACTAGGAAGACCAAAGGAGAGCACCTAGGACCGCAACAAGACAGGAGTGGAGCGACTTCAGGAACCCACCAAATCTCCAGTGAGTGCAAACACATGTAGCTTGTGGACAGAGAGGAGCCTAGGGAGAGATTGGGTGGCTGGTAACAGTCTGGCAGTTTACCAGTTGAGACACCACCTCAAGTCTCTTTCACCAACAAAAAGATGGCTGAAAGGAAGAGAGGACTCCCCTGGGACTCACCAAATGCAACTGTGAGTCTCCACTGCTACTGCCCTCAGAATCTGAAGCAGCAGCAGGGAGGCCCTGTGCTGACACCAGGGGACAGAGAAGTAACTAGGAAACTTACGAGAAGATCTATACCTCGGTGGCCTAGTGGTGAGGCTGTGAGAGTCTCTTTGCATAACCACTGGATTATCTCTGCCTCACCCTGCTTTATCTCTTGGTCAGGAGTCACTGACTAAGCTAAGAAGCCTACTTATAGTTTAAAAGCCCTCAGTCTCCCATAGCCTACAGGGAAGAAAAAGAACAAAAGAGGCTTTTAAACCATTTTAATCCAACTCAGGGATTAAAGTACTATTGAAACAACTGTCATCTTACATAACTGTGAACCCTTAGACACAAGTCAATCCAAAATCTACTTAAGTGATATCACCATTTTATTGATAAAATGGTTCATTTAAACTTCTGTGACTGTCTTACTACAAATTATAAGTGTTTTAATTTTTTTTAAGACAGTTCATTTACTTCAGATTTAAACAATGTGTACTTGGGTGGGACTGAGCCTCTTACATAGTTTAACAGCTTCAGGCTACTTTTTTTGTTTGTTTTTATAGAGAGAACAGAATGACACAGAGAGAAGGAGACACCAAAGCTTCATAGCTTCCTCCAGTTGCCTTAGCTCCTCACAAGTGATACGGGGCTCAATCCTAGGTCATACACAAGGCAACACAGGAACCGTACAAGGTAGGCCATCACTCAAAATCAATATTTTACAATTCTTACTGGAGATATGTATTACAAGACAGTCATCTCAGTAAATTACATGTTTCCTCAAGCATCACTAACACATCTCACCCATCACAATTAAAATGCACCCTCCCTCCAGTTTGGGGAAATAAATCCTCAGTGTTTTTTGACCGGCAGTGTCCTCAGATCTGCTAATATAGACCTAGGGTTTATTAATGTTTCCTGACATCTTTCTCATTTCTTAGGTATCTATGATAGGAACTCAAGAACACTTCTCCAGAGATGTATGAATATTTTTGACTAGTGTAGTTTTATACCAGTAGATATAAGAGGAGACAACCTGTGTTTAGTGACAGAGGAATTAAAGTAAGCTGTATATAAGGCTTATGCTATGGGAATTTGTCACATCTCAACTCATTTGTTCTTACATCAGCAATTTTTCAAATAAAAGCTAAAAATCACTGTTGTTTTAAAAAGAAATTCAGTATTCTTCTGATCAAAAAGATCTAAATTGAATAAACTTGAATTGATAATGTTATCTGTTACTCTTTCCTAAGTATTACATGAGGGTAAGGATGGAAGGATGGAAATCTTGTCCAGTAGTAGCAAGCGTGTTAGTCATTTGTTGCTGTACATGTGTTCAGAATTGCAGGCTTAAGGACACAGACTTAGAAACATTTAGGCTTCAAGTTTTCCAGAATGGGCTGTGTCATATACACAAAACGGTGATACCAGTTCACACTCAAGTCTGATTTAGAAAATCGAGATATTCATTTTCAAAAAGGTGATTAGTGGAGAATTGTCAAATAGTACTTAATCTAATTATAATCCTGCTTGGTCTTTGACTTGTCAGCATGGTTTATTTTCTTCTCATCAGTATATAAGGTGCTAATGAGCAAAATATAGAGAATGATGAATATGGAATGATCTCACTCGTTGACGGAATTTAAGAAACAAGAATAGAGAAAGGACTAATTAAAACTTGAACTGTGTTTTGTATATTGTACCAAAACAAAAAAGTCTGGGAAAGGAGAAGGGTGAGGCTGGGGGCAGTTAGGAGCAAGGGGGTAGATGGGCTATGGAGCATGATTGTGGAAAAGGACATAAATTGGGAATGAAAATTTAAGTGATAGAAGGAAATATCATGACAGACACTGAAGGAATTGAAATTATCATGCAGTACTTCTGTGAAAAACTATATACCACCAAATTAGACAACCTGGAGGAGATGAAAAGTTCCTAGAACAAATTGTTTAATAATTAAGAACCAAAAGGTAAGAGTATAGCATATGGAATTTGGGGTTTTCATGTTGGAAGGAGTAGGAAGTCTATTTTAGGTATATTCCAAGGAACCCATAAATTCATTCATCAAGTTGCAGATGCTACCATGACTGCAACCTGATTTCCCTGGGCAGACGACCCTACCAATATGTACCGGAACCCCACCTTTCCAGAGTCCTATCTCACTAGGGAAAGACAGAAACAAGATGCGGGATAGATCAACCTGTCAATGCCCCTGTTCAGCAAAGAAGCAGTTATAGAAGCCAAACATCCCACTTTCTGTAACCCATGAAGATCTTTGGTCCATACTCCCAGAGGGATAAAGAATAGAGAAATGTCCAGTCAAGGGAAGGGGATATGGAACTCAGGTGTTGGGAGTTGTATGGAATTGTACCCCTTTTATCCCACAGTTTTGTCAATCAGTATTAAATCAAAAATAAATAAATAAATAAAATAAAAAGTTCCTAGAAACATATAGCCTTCCAATACTGAAGCAGGAGGAACTAGAAAATATGAATAGGCCAATAATAGCCAAAGAAATTGAAATAGTCAAGAACCTTCCCAACAGTAAAAGTCAAGGCCTCAAATAAAGATTTAAGGGATGCTATTTAATGACAGTATTTTATTAATCTAGGTTTAATTTTAAATGTTCTTACAGATCACTGAATTGGGAGGAGTTTGTTCCTTGGTATCACTGTGACAAATATTGACTGATTCAAATCTTTTTAACATCATCTTCTCTAATATTTCTACTTGCTAATTATTCTCTTCCAAAACAACCTGTTGGCAGCCAGCAAATTTAATGGAGTTTAAATCAGTGTCTTTCAAAATGAGGGCAGTAGATTAATATAAGCATCATTTATTATTAATAATCATTTGATCCTAAATTAACTGTTGTTACTACTTTTATTATTCTCTGAATTTCCTGTTAAACTAGCATATTATTGAACTCCAGCTACATGTTCAAAAACTCTGGTATTGGCCTCAGACATTTGCATTTTAATAGGTTTCAGAGCTGATTATAAATGATTCCTATAACTGATTTCTTTTCTCTGAAATATCTAATGCTTATATATCATTTCAGCTCCCTTAATTATTTATGTTATAGTGATCCAGATAACTTAGTACTCAGACATAAATGACATTGCAATTTTTCCTAGGAAATTGTTACAGTTTATGTGTGTGTGTATACGCACACGTGTGTGTGTGTGCATGCATGCGCACTACCCCTAGTAGATTTTCAATTAATATTTGCTGAAGGACACAAAAGGATTAAAGATAGTGGATGACAGGAATAGAGAACTGGCTTCAAAGATAGGAGTGAGTCTCCTAATATGAAGTAATCTTTAAAGTATTTGACAAGAATGAATCTTGCAAACATGGTAAAGTCTACAGTCATACCACTAGATTAGCATTGACATGCAGACTTTTGATAAGCAAGCTGTTCGTTCCAACTGCCTACATACACTTAGAAACTCTGAATGGAAGTGCCCATCAGAATAGATGACCTGTTAGCATCGACTATGACTTTATTATTTTTCTCTAGAAATGCTTCTGTTAGCACATTTCACAACTACTCTTAGAATTTTGGCTTATGATTCTACACCAATATTGAGGGAATACATATAATGTATTTAGCCATATGTAATAAAACATGATAATGTACAATGCAACTATATTATATATGCACACATGAGCTAAAAATAAATAGTGGATGAATAAAACAATGGAGAACACTGTTGGAAATTCTCAGAACACACAAAACCAGTTTAGTCACACAAACAAAGCTTTCTTTAGCTTGTCTATTTTATTATTATCATTCTTTTTTTTTTTTCTTTACCAGAGCACTGTTCAGCTCTGGCATATGGTGGTGTGGGGGACTGAACCATGCCTGAGGCTCCAAAGTCCCAGCTTCCTTCAGTGTGGTGATGACTGGCCTCAAAAGCACATGGCAAAGCAACACACTTCCCAAGTGAACTGTTCTTCCCCCCTTCCCCCAGCACCACCATTTTTGCTTATTTTGTAAGACTGACATGATATGGTTCATTTCTTGTGTGTGTCTTTGGAAATCATAAGCAAACAAACTGTTTCCCAAGGCTAATAACACAACATAACCGCCGACTTAACCCCAACACTAAAATCTTCTATTATTGTATGCAGTCACTACAAGGTAAACAGTTAGGACCTTCTCACTATACATGCCGCTATATGATAAGCAGTCCTGAACTTCATCCTTTGTTTTGGTTTAAGAGCTCTGGGTTTGCAAAGAAACGGGCATGCACTATAAGCTTTAACTAATTATTACTCAATGATTCATTGATTTTTACCTTGACTACTTCTGAACTTTTGACTAATCATATATGTATGTATATGTTATGTATGCATACATTTTTTAAGCTGAGTGTAATTTACATTTCATTCTTTATTGAATTCCCCAAAACCTACTAAATCTTTCTACCCTCTTGCTCTAGGACTCAGACTTAAGATTAATGATATTCTCTCTTTCAGCATTTACACAATGTCTTACCGTGCTCTGCCATCATACAGTCGCTGAGAAGCATTATTCAGTGTGTAAAGGTGTTATTAAGTCACACCTCGGTTGTATAAAAGTAAAAGAGGGTCATGAAAGCAGAGGACTTGACCTAAGACTTTCGCATACAGCCTTCTTCCCTTTTGATAAATAAGCTTAAACCTAAAGAGATTAATTCAACTCATTCCACTGTGGTCTGCAGTCTTGAAAGTGTACAGAAGATGCCAAAGGCTTCACAATCAGATAAAAACATGCTCTTGTTATTTTCTATAGTGGAGCAATAGAGTGGCAATACTATTTGTAAGGAAATCCCTGACCTACTTGAACGCTTTCCTTTTTATCCCACTGAGAGCATTATTCAGCACAGAGAGCCGGATATGCAGAGGCTAGCAGTCAGTTATTTGGTTTTACAGCTTTATATCATGTAATAGACTGTGAAAGCTTTAAAAAATTAAGGCCGCTTCATTAGGATACCATAATTAATCCTACAATAAAAATACTAGGAAGAGATAAAGGAAATTGGAGGATTTACAACACAAAAAGGGAGACTATGCCTAGTATATCAGAGAATTAGGTAATCTCCAGACTCAGATATGGAGTTAGAAATTAATTGACTGGACTGACTTCACCCAGTGGGTATTAGGAGAAAGGAAGCTACACATACCATACTCCTGTCTGCTATAACAAACGACTATAAAATGGGCAGCCTACAAACAGGAATTTACTTTTCATAGCTCTGGGGTATGAGGACTGATATTAGGGTCCCATCAAGTTCTGGTGAGAACCCTCTTCTAAATTGCCTATTTCTCACTGGACTCTCCCTTCCTGGAGCTCTAACTTTTTCAAAGTTTTCTTTTGACTCTTTTTTTTAAAAAAATTTTTTAGTATATTTATTTATTTATTGAATAGAGATCGCCAGAAATTGAGAGGAAGGGGGAGATAGAGAGGGTGAGAGACAGAGAGACACCTGCAGCACTGTTTCACCAATTGTGAAACTTTCCCCCTGCAGGTGGGGAACCAGGGGCTTGAACCGGGGTCCTTGCGCACCGTAACATGTGAGCTCAACCAAGTGCGCCACCACCTGGTGCCTTCTTTTGACTGTTAAGAGAGCACTAATCCCTTCATTCATGCCCTCTTTGCCTGATCACACTTACCAGTGAATATTTTCCGAATGTCCTTACCTCATAATACTGAAATTGCTAACATTATAGAGAGAATGTCAACCTATGAAATTGAAGATACACAAAACCTCTCAAATCCACAAAAGGGGACAGTAAATACTGGAAGCTAATGAGAAATAAAAAATAATTTAATCATCACTAGAGAGACTTTGAGTATTTTCAGTTGAAATTATGATCTAATGTTATAAATATAATACATATCAAACGATACATTGTGAACTCAACCAAAATTGCACTTTATCTAGTGTAATTTCAGGATCAACAATTAGCTGTGAACATTTCTTCAGTTTTAGCAAAGAGTAAATTGTTCATTTTCCAGTGCTCATTAACCACTTACCTTGCTTTTCTTCTTTTTTTCTTTCATTAATTGAGTTGCTTTGACTAGTAGTGAAACTTGCAATATAATTTTCTTATCATAAGACAATAAAATGTTGCTATTTCTTTCAACATTAATAAGCTGGAATGACAATTTCTTTCCCATATGTGCTTAATTCTATTAAGATTATACCATAGAAAGTAGGGCACCAAAGTAAAATCCCTGTGGTGGGGGGGAGGGTGGACATTAGGCTTTTCAGAGTGGCAGGGAGGCGGGGGTGGGTGGCTGGGATGGGACACAGTCTTTTGGTAGTGGGAATGGTGTTTATATACACTCCTATTAAATTGCAATCATATAAACCACTATTTAATTAATATGAGAGGGGAAATATTGATTATATGTCTCAAATGTTTTAAAACACAGACTGAGTCTTTTTAATACATAGGTTGAGTCTTTTTAATACATAGGCTGAGTCTTTGATATGTTGACTCTCTCAAAAGCCTAGACCAGGTAGAACAGAAGCAAACAGTGGCATAGCTATATACAAGATGCTGGGTAGTATACAGCAAACCCTAACAAAGGGACTCTTCAAAGTTAACCCAAATATCAAATAATATGATGATAACAATAACTATCCATTGTCTTCTTGAACCCTAAGATAGCAGGAACCCCACATTTCCACTATAGAGCCTATATTTCCCCCAGTCCTGGAACCGTAGGGTGGGGCACACTTTCCTGCATGCTTCTCTCAATTCATATCAAATAATACTGCATTCACCAATCGCAGCCAAATCAATGCAAAAAGTGTCATCCCGGCATGCTTCATTCAGACTGTGTCCAGAGACTTCAGGTGTGGAATAACAACTCTTTAGCTTTATTACTTGGGTGAGACCTTTCCTTTCATAGTATTCTCTAATTCCATTCCAGATGGTTCACTTCCTAACAAAGTCCCAAAACCTAGATATAAACCAGGTACCCTGAGATAGAGCATATGTTCACACGTATCCATAAACTAGGGCAAAATATACACCTGAAAGCAGAAGTACATAGTAGTCTGTAGTGAGTAACCCCCCAACACTTCATCTGCACTATTCCAGCCTTCAGGTCCATAATGGCTCAACAATTTGGCTTTGTATGTTAACTCTCTTTTCAACCACCAGGTTCCAGATGCCAGCATGATGTCGACCACACTTCCTGGACAGACGACCCCACCAATGTGTCCTGGAGCTCTGCTTCCCCAGAGACACACCCTACTAGGGAAAGAGAGAGGCAGACTGGGAGTATGGATCAACCAGTGAATGCTCATGTTCAGAGTGGAAGCAATTACAGAAGTCAGACCTTCCACCTTCTGCAACCCACAATGATCCTGGGTCCATGCTCCCAGAGGGATAGAGAATGGGAAAGTTCTCAGGGGAGGGTATGGGATACAGAGTTCTGGTGGTGGGAATTGTGTGGAGTTATACCCCTTTTATCCTGTGGTTTTGTTAATGTCTCCTTTTTAAAATAATAATAATAAAAATATTATACCATAGAAACCAATACACTTTTTAGCAGACTTCTAAAACTTACAAAATAATAAGCCCAAACTAATTTCTTTACAAATACATATTTATAGTCATGCTTTTATTGATTTAGGGCAATCCTTTTATGTAACCTCATCTATTATTGTGGCAATTATTAATTTTTCATCAATAGGGCTTTATAAAGCTTCATTAAGCTCAGGCTGTTTTTTTTGTTTTGTTTTGTTTTGTTTTTAACCTATGAATGAGTTAATTGCTAATCTGATCTCTTCTAAAGGAAATGAAGCATCCACACCCAATCAATCTTCTGAAGTAAGCATGGATGAATACTTTGCTTCAGAAATCAAGAGAGCACATCCTGCTCCAGCATTTCTGATGAAGGAACTAAGACTCCATAATAGAATTGAAATACTTGGTTAATTGTCATTGCTTGCTGAGTGTGTACCCTCCTATGTCTGCTTAGTAGGACAAAGGCATTTCATTAAGTTTTCAAATAATGCTCACCAGTTTATGCATGTTTTCTTATATAATTTGCATTGATTATAATGATTATTGTCTAGGCTATTGATATAATAATAAGAGAAAGTATTTATTAAAGACATGCTTTAGTTTGAATTCTTCACATACCTCTTTACCCTTTCACTACCCTATCAATAATCCTTTCTCAGTCAAGGAGCAAAACTAAATTTTAGAGAAATGAGGAAAGATAAATACAAACCAACCAAGAAAATGGAGGCACGTATTAAAGAATATTCAGTTAGAATTTGCTTTTTTCTTCTTGCTGTTTTAGAAGTTAATTCCCATAAGAAAGAGTAAGATAAAATTAGGCTAGGAAGTATCAGTGTGCAGAAATAGATGGAAACAAATTTAGATTTCCTAAAGAAGGTATTCTTGCATCTCACAGCACAGATTTATTCCTGTGGAGCCTTACAGATTTGTTTTGAAAAAGGAAGAGGAAAGAGAAAACTCCAAAAATCTATAGTCAGAAAACTGTGGTTAAATGTTATTGTCTTTGAAACTTTCACTGAGCTGGGAGAAGTTAGTATCCAAAGACAGAAGCTAGTAAGTAATAGATTTCAATTTTTATGAATGAACAAGACAAGAGAAAAATATTTACTTTGGTTATAATTACACATGAGATTGATTAAAGGTTATATAGATAAGGACCTCCCATATCTTGGAGCTGGAATTATACTGCACTATAAAAGTAGTAAAATTCAAGTATAATTACACAATATTTTAGAAGATGACAAGTGTTTATGATACTGAACAGAAATATAAGCAATGAAAAAATATTAAAGAGCATTGGGATAAAGGTAATTTTTAAAAGAGATTTAAAAGTTTAGACTTCTGAAAAAAATGACAAGAGGAAAAAAAAAGAATTAGAATTCTGAACATTAGGGGGCCAGACAGTGTTGGGCTGTGACGCAGAGGAGAGAGGAAATCTGGAGTGGACAGGGAACACAATTCTTTATTCGCGAGCACTTCAGAGTTGGGTGAGAGCGCAGTAGTTTGGGCAACGTGGAGCTAGCAAAAATGGCCGCCTCACGCAGCACCCTTTTCTGTGTCTAATCACCGAGGTGAACAACGGGTAAGAGAATGAGGGGTGGAAGAAGAAGAAGGGCTTTTATGGGAGGCTAGGAAACAAGGCACTCAGGGGATAGGATAATGGGAAGGGGGAGGAGTAAACAAATCGCTTCAACAATTGACAATGCCCTGAGGGCACAACATGGTGGAACAGGCATTCTGAGAATGTCCCAACTTTCATGTGAACTAGCAATAGCCTGAGGGGACAACATGGCAGATGTGACTGCATCTGCACAATTTCCCAGCAAGACAGTGGCAAGCCTGGGTGAGTGCACAGGCTACCATGTTCAAGGACGCAGATTTTAACCTCAACCATTCACCTGCAGGGAGGAATTCATGATCAGTAAAGCTGGTCTGCATCTTTCTCTCTCCTTTTCTAAAATCCCTTCTCCTCTCAATCTCTCTTTATCCTTCTGTCTTATGAGATAAAATAGAAAAAAAAGGGGGGGGGAGAGTAGGGCAGAAGCGCAGTGGGTTAAGCACAGGTGGTACAAAGCGCAAGGACCGGAGTAATGATTCCAGTTCAAACCCAGGCTTCCCACCTGTGGGGGGGGGGGGTGTCACTTCACAAGCAGTGAAGCAGGTCTGCAGGTGTCCATCTTTCTCTCCCCCTCTCTGTCTTCCCCTCCTCCACTTCTCTCTGTCTTATCCAACAACAACAACAACAACAACAACAATAATAACTACAACAATAAAACAACAAGTGCAACAAAGGGAATAAATAAATATATATATATATATTTAAATCTTGAGAGAGAGATGGGGGGGCGTTGGTGGTGCAATGGATAAAGCACTGGATTCTCAAGCATGAGGTCCCAAGTCTGATCCCCAGTAGCACATGTACCAGAGTGATAACTGGTTCTTTCTCTCTCTCCTCCTAATTTTTTCATTAAGAAGCAAACTATTTTAAAAAATATTTTATTTATTTTGTTTTTGAGAAAGATGTAGAAGACAGAGACAGAAACACCAGAGTACTGCTCAGCTCTGGCTTATAGTGGTGCAGGGGACTGAACCTGGGACTTTGGAAACTCAGACATGAGAATCTGTTTGCATAACCATTATGCTAGTTCCCCTGCATAAATAAAATCTTAAAAAAAAATAAAAATGAGCACTGAGAGTTGGGGATTCATAGTGTCAGCACCAAGCCTCCAGCAATAACCCTAGTGGGGTACTACTACTACTACTACTAATAGTAATAATAATAATGAACATTTAAAAGGAAGAATGTTTTAGCAGTGTATTATTATTGAGGTGAAAGCTGCCATATCAAATGCAGTGAGCATTACAACAAAGAAGGACAATATGACTGGAAGTGCCAGTAGTTCATGAGATAGGAGAATTCATAGTAATAAGGTGCATCATTCAGCAATCCATTGTCTTTTACCAGGGCTTTAACTTACTGTAAATAAAATGAGAAGTCATTAGTGAATTCTGAATAGAGGAGGAGCATAATCTGATTTGTTTTTCAAAAGAATAATTCTGGCTTTACCTTTGAGACTAGGGTACATTCAATCCAGGAGAGTGTAGTATTTTTGTTGTTGTTGTTGTTTGTTTGTTTGTTTGATCAGGCTTAGTGCCAGCACTACTAATCCACCTCTTCTGGCAGCCATTTTTTTTTTTTTAATTAGACATGACAAAGAGAAAATTGAGAGAAGAGCATGAGATAGAGAGGGAGAGAGAAAGACACCTAGAGACCTGCTTCACAGCATGTGTCGTGTCCCACCTGCAGGTGGGGAGCAGGGTCTTGAAGTCCAGTACTGAAGCATATCCTTACTCATAGCACTATGTGTGCTTAATGGGTGGACCACTTAACACCCCCCACAATGAGTGTTTTTATTGTAATAAAGAGTGAAGTGGTATCAAATATAGCATTGGAAGGCATATAATCAATATCATGAATATAAACTAAAATTTTCATAGAAAATAATCAAACTGGAGACCGGGCATTGGTACACATAGTTAAATTCACATGTTAGCTACCATGCCTAAGACCTTGGTTCAAGCCCCCAGTCCCCAGCTGCAGAGGGAAAGCTTTGCAAGCAGAGAAGCAGTGCTGTAGTTGTCTATCTTTCTCTTCTTCTCTATCCCCCTTCCTTCTCAGTTTCTCTCTGTCCTATCAAATTAAATAAAGTAAAAAAAAGAATAAAACAACGAAGTGATTTCTTATAGAAGTCTAAGGGACGGTAAAGTGTCACCCTCCTTCTAAGGGGTAGAAGGGAAAGGGGAGAGCACATTGCAAGAAATGAAAGATACGGGCCTTAAACTTTCATCCACTTCCCACTACCTGTGCTGAAACTTTGCCCTCTGCATCTGTCCCTTGCTAACTTGTTATAAAACTAATGAGTTTGCTTCCCTTTGTGTGATAGTGAATAAAGTCTATTGACACGTGGAAAGACACAGGAGTGTGTATAATTCTTGAGTAAATGACTGGGACTGTGTCTGTCCCATTTATTCTATTAAGTACTCCTGAAAGGTCATATAGCCACTGAAAAATAAAAGTTGATATGCTTATAGTCATAATCCTCTAGAAAGTAAATATTCACAATGCTTAAGGGGATGTAGAGAATTTCTGGAGTAAAGATTTTGAGTCTAAGGTCTGATGGGAACTAGTCAAGTCAAAAAACTGCCTATAGACAGGCACATAATAGATGAACTCTGGCAATGTTAAAGGTAGAAAGATGACTAAAGAATGGAAGGATTGAGAGTCAGACGGCAATGCTGCAGGTTAAGCGCATGTGGCGCAAAGCACAAGAATTGGCAAGGATCCTGGTTTGAGCCCCTGGCTCCTCAACTGCAGTGGAGTCGCTTCACAGGCAGTGAAGCAGGTCTGCAGGAGTCTTATCTTCCCCCCCCCGTCTTTCCCTCCCCTTTCCATTTTTCTCTGTCCTATTTAACAACGATGACATCAATAACAACAACATAATAACTACAACAACAATGAAAAACAACAAGGGAAACAAAAGGGAAAATAAATAAATATAAAAAAATTTTTAAAAGAATGGAAGGATGGATTAATATAGTAGAAGTCTATAGAAATTTTGTTCTGACTATATTTTTATTGATGTATGAATAAAGTTCACCTTTAAGAATAAGAGAGGAGGGGTGCAGCGGGTCAAGCTTACTTGGCGCAAAGAGTAAGGATCCCTGTTGAGCCCCCAGCTCCCCACCTGCAGGGGAATCCCTTCACAGGCGGTGAAGCAGCTCTACCTACAGGTGTCTTATCTGTCTTCCCCTCCTCTCTTCATTTCTCTCTGTCCTATCCAACAACGACGACAACAATAATAACTACAACAATAAAACAAGGGCAACAAAAGTGAAAATAAATAAAAATTTAAAAAAAAAACTTTAAAAAATAGGAAAGGAAGCACTACATGTTTAAAAGTAAAGGATTAAATCTGGAAAAAAAAAAAGAATTCTATATCTAGTATGATTTTAACAGTGGGTTGACTAGAAGTTAGTTACCATAAATTAAAATGTTCATCACAATCCTTATAATTTAAATGTAAGTTCATATGTATCAGGAAATGACACACAGATGAGTGAAAATGTGACTATCTGCAAGGATCCAGGTCCAAGTTGTTGGTTTGCATCAGCGACTGTGTTTGTGTAGGGAGGTAAGGGTGGAGAGGTGTTTTGTCAGGAGTGGTGAAGCAGTGCTACAGGTGTCTCTTTGTCCTCTCTCAGTACCCTCTCAATATCTCTTTGTCTTATCAAATAAAAAAGGAAAATAAATAAACTATAGTGTAATCTGGAATGCATACCAAGCAACTCTCAAACAATTAAGAAAAGTTTAGAATGAATATAGTTTGTTTGAGGTATTTTGTAAGCAGTAGTTGCTCTGAGTATTTCCACAGTACTTCTCTGTGTGTTTTGTTTTCGGTCATTCACAAATGTGCTAACATTTATTCTCATGGTTGCTAAATTCTTACTTCATACTTAGAAAAAAAAAAACACATATAAAGTCAGGAAGCAATGAATCATTCTAACATCTGGAAAAACTGCTTAAAATTGTTTCAAAATTTTAATCCATATGTTTCCTATTTTTCATCTAAAATTCTTTTGCTTGATATTGAAAATTTACCAGAAAAACTTCTACATTAGCTACAGTAGATATAACTTTAAAGGGATTTTCATAATTATATGCACAACTTACAGTTTCTGGGATTCAGCTCCTTTTCATATCATTTTTCATTGACTTTGTATTTTTCCTTTGTTTTTCAGATTCTAAGTGGAAAATTGGGATGTCAGAGGGGGTTTTACATGAAAGAGTGCTAGTTGTCTCAGATAAAAGATTATGTTCAAGGAGATAAACAAAATGTCTATAGAGTACTATAATCTAACTACTAAATACTTTTAATTTAGTTGTCACTTTATGACCAAAAAAGTAATATCATTGTGTATCATTGTACTGCTCCTAGACATTTTTGAACTATGGAAAGGATATAAAATATTAGTAGGAAACGACACATAAAGGGAGCTAATTCGAAACTAGGAGAAACCCTACTGCAGAAACCAGTTTGTTAATGTAGGATGCTTAGTATGCACTTACTTATTTTTATTGTTGTTGCAGTTATTATTGTTGTTGTTACTGATGTCATCGTTGTTGGATAGGACAGAGAGAAATGGAGAGAGAAGGGGAAGACAGAGAGGGGGAGAGAAAGATAGACACCTGCAGACCTGCTTCACTGCCTGTGAAGCGATTCCCCTGCAGTTGAGGAGCCAGGGCCTCGAACCAGGATCCTTACACTGGTCCTTGCACTTCGCACCATGTGAGCTTAACCTGCTGCTCTACCGCCCGACTCCCTACCCTTAATTTTTATAAGTATGTTTTACCTGAAAACTGGAGTTTTCATAAAATAATTTCTTTAAATTTTTTTTTAGTTTTCTGACTGTATACAATGGACCCCTAATATTTTACCATCATGAGTTCACCATATTTCATGGAATTGGATTGAACTTTACAGGCATCAAGTTACCTTCTTTTTTATTCAGAATTGGCAAATTTTAAGGAAAGTGCCAGAATGAGAGTTCAATACATCTAGGAGAGATTGAGCTTTAAAGAAGGAGATGGAAAAGGAGAAGGAAGTATTGCTATGGGTTAACTGTTGTCCTGTCAAAAGTCATACTTTGAGGCTAAGGATATAACTCACTTTGGATATTGTGTTATTTGGCCGTGTATATGACCCAGGTAGGAGTCTGATCCTAAAGAAATTGGTGATATCATGATATTGCTGGTCTCTTTAATTTTCTCTTTCTCTGTCTTCATTCAAAAATTAATTAATTTATTAAGGCAGGGGAGATAACATAATGGTTATGCAAAAGATTTTCATACCTAAGGCTCTAAAGTCCCAGATTTAAACCCTTTCATCACCATAAACCAAAGTTGAGCAATGCTCTACCCGTGCTTTGTTTATTTGTCTCTCTTTCATCGTTAGTGAAATATTGGGAGTTGGGTGGTAGCACAGTGCAAGGATGGCGTAAGGATCCCAGTTCGAGCCCGCCGGCTCCCCACTTGTAGGGAGGTCATTTCACAGGTGGTGAAGCAGGTCTGCAGGTGTATATCTTTCTCTCCTCCCCCTCTCTGTCTTCCCATCGTCTCTCGATTTCTCTTTGTCCTATCTGGCAGCAATAGCAATAATGACAACAATAGCAACAAAATGTGGATAAAATAAATAAATGAAATATTTAAATTTTAAAAAATGAACACTTTTGGATTACTAGGAAAAAAAAACACATCTCTGGATTGTTCAGAATCTAGTCAAATATCAGACACTTAAAAGTAAAAAAAAAAAGTTGAAGTTAATAACAAAAATAGAGAATTCACATGACACTCAATTCATGATTTCAGTTTCTGAGCTCTTCTGCTAACTCCTTGGTCCTCACAGGGCCATGCAACATAAAGGAAATGGCCAGTTCAGGAAGTGTTCAAGTGGTTAAAGTCTAACTTACATGCATGAGGTTCAGAATTCCCTACTAACCTATAAACAGGAGGAATTTTTTGGTTCTTTTTCATTGATAAATAAATACATGAATATTAAAATGAAAGCTTTAAAAGTAAATACATAAAATGAAAGATTTTTAAAAGTAAATAAAGTAAATGGGACAAAATTTATATTAAGGACTCAGTTATCTAGGAGAAACAGATTCCATATAATGAGGAAGTCATGAAACAAAGACATTCACATAACAATGACCTCATGTGACAAAGACTTTCTTCTGGATGAGTGTCCTTTAAATCAAGTTCTCAAATAATAAGGCTGTTTCTGCACATATCCCTAAAGCTAGGTAATCTACGTTATTGTAGTGAAGATGTAACCCTAGTAACCATAGTGCGCCTGCATAGTGTGATAAGACAGAGACATATGGGGAGCCCGGCAGTAGTGCAGTGGGTTAAGCGCACAGGGGACAAAGCGCAAGGACCAGCTCATGAACCAGCATAAGGATCCCGGTTCAACCCCCTGGCTCCCCACCTGCAGGGTAGTCGCTTCATGGGCAGTGAAGCAGGTCTGGAGGTATCTATCTTTCTCTCCCCCTCTCTGTCTTCCCCTCCTCTCTCCATTTCTCTCTGTCCTATCCTACAAGGACTACATCAGTAACAACAACAATAAAACAACAAGAGCAACAAAAGGGAATATATAAATAAATAAATATTTAAAAAAAGGACAGAGACATATGTATACATAGGATAAGACGTCAACCCAAACCTGATTGGCCAATGGAGATGTAACCTTAAAACCAGAGGCAAGATAGTATAAATAGAGGCTCAGAAACCACTTGGATGAAACACCTTCACCGTTACTGACCAGGTTGCTGCTGGTGCTGCTAAAGACTTAAGAAGAGGCAGCTAGGTTAAGTAACTGCTTCCCCGGCTTCCAAAGACCCTGTTCGTCTGTTTGTGCCAGCAGACGAGGGACCATCAGCTTGGTGACACAGCGACCGGTGAACATGTCGTGAGCCTTACCTGCAAACAGCTACTAAGTAAGGAGAGGTATTGGGCTGACTGTGTGTTGTGTGAACTGTGTGAATTGTGTGACCCTTCTATGGCATCTAAATAAGTAAAGAATTATTGCTTAACCTTGACACGCTCTCCAAGTGAGTCCTTACTCATACCTTGCTCGCGACAGTTTTTTTATTTATTCTTTGATTTTGCTGCCAGATTATTGCTGGGACTCAGTGCCTGAATGAATAAATAATGAATAATACTCCTAGAGAGAGAGAAAAAGAAAAATTGAGAGGATAGGGGAGAGACAAAAGAGGGAGAGAAAATGAGTGACACCTGCGGTACTTGTTCACTTTTCTGAGGCTACCCTTCTACAGATGGGGACCAGACCAGGGGCTTGAACCAGCGTTCTTGCACGTGGCGATGTGTGTCCTTTTCTGGGTTGCCCATCCCACCACCCCACCCCTTCGTCTATAATCTACAATTTTAGTAAATTTCTCCAGAGACATTCGGCGTCTTCTTTGACTTTAGTCTGACACACCAAGTGGTTTGTACTGAAAAAAGTTTACTCTGCATTTTGTAAATAATAATATCAATGCATTTTGAAGAGAAAAATTCTATGATATTTGAGGTTGTAACACCAAAAGCTGAAGATTTGAGGGAAAGAAATTAAACTTTAGAACATGTCAAATTTGAAGATAAGATTTTTTTTTTTCTGGCTCTGGTGTAAGGCATTAAGTCAATTGAAATTTGGGGCCAGGTAGTGGTGCACCTGGCTAAGCTGATTGAAATTTGTTATCAGAGCCTCAGGTGTGAGAGTCTGTTTGCATAACCATTATGCTATCTCTTTGGCCTTTTAGATATTTAAAATGCAGTCATTTAGGTGGGGCTGGTAGCCAATTAGGACTGATTTCCTTACAAAAAGAAGAAACTCTTTTTTTTTATAATTTTAATTTTTTGTTATTTTTTATTTTTATTTTATTGGGGAATTAATGTTTTACATTCAATAGTAAGTACAATAGTTTCTTCCCAGAAGAAACCCTTGGAATCAGTTTGCATAGCAAAAAGGAGGCTGAGAGAAAAGAAGGTATTATCTGAAGAAAATGAACCTGCTGATAAATTGGTTTTAGGCTGTTAGCCTCCAGAACTATGAAAATCACCTAGTCAGTGGCATTTTGTCATGGAAATCTTGGTAAACTAGTACAGGTATTATTATAAAATGAGAATATATAATTATGAAAGGGAGCAGATTCTGTATCTTCTGTTCACCACATTTCTCTATAAAATAAACTACCAATGGCAGCAAAAATAACAAGCAGGAGACAAATTGCAGTTATTATAATTTAAGGTTCAGATTTCAAAAGCATTCACTTTCCTAGGCTGATATCTTGTACTAAAGACTCAGAACAATCATAATTCACTAAAATTTATTTGAGGGCCTGTCAATTTCTCTCTGCTTCGACCCAATAAAATAAATAAAAATTAAAAAATCAAATTTACTGAGGGAAACCCACGTTGCAATGAATATAAATATGCACATAAAATAGCAGTAATAAAGAGAGGGCTATGAGTCAGTAAGGAAAGACTCAAGTGACAAGCAGCAAGGTGGTGGACGGACAGCTTCTGGGTCCCCAGAGCTCCTTGCAGAGTCACACTACAAGGAAGAGATTATGCTTCTTCAACTAAAGTTCCTAGCGACTTTTGCTTCAGTGTCCAGGGTAGCAAATTCCTCAGGATGTCTCAGATTGGTTTCATTCAGCTGTATTATTTGTCTTTCTTTCAGAAGCGCATTATCAGTGACACCTGCTAATTTTAATAGACAAGACCTCTAGGTACAACCAAGTTTCATCTACACTTGCCTTTGACAAGTCTGTTTATTGTCTGTTTAAACAAATGGTTGGAGTTCTCTTTCTCATTTATGCCTAGCTTTCAGAAGCCAAGGCCATTACAATATCAGTAAATAGAGTCAATAAATTAAGGTCCAGTAGTTGGTACAAGTTGCTAATAATCTCTGCAGAAATGAAAATATTGAAGGCCCTAAAAGATTTCTTTGTACTAAGTTTACTCAGATAGGATAATCATATTGCCATTATAACATCGTTTTGGTTTTCATTTAGTGTATCCATGTGTGTATATTTCTGAGTCACAGTCTGCCTGTGTAAAATGGACTGTAGTTGTTTTCCTAATACATATAATGGGCATAATTTTTAAAAGGCATCTTCTGTTATAGCTTCATTAACTATTTGTTTATGAAATTATGGTTTCCTTTGGATCCAAGCAAAGGAATTTCCAAATAGCAACAATCAATCTTATATAATTTGTCCTTTTTGTTATTAGTCTATTATTGTTAGACATTCACCTAATTAAATATATTTACATATCTAAATATGAATATGCAAACAAATGCTCAAAGGCAATCATGACAATGTAACTCATTTCCATTTTTGTATCAGAATATGTAACTGCATCCTCAGATGATACGTGTATACTTAAAAAGGTACAAATAATAGTTAAATATTAATAACAACAGGCTGTTTAGCAAGATGAATGTTTTTATTATTTGATACTCCTTAACTAGGCAACTCTATATACATTTTTCTGTTCCCCAGTTTATCGCATGTCAATTCTTGGCTACAAGATGTCTAGTGTATTTAGAAGAAAGTTAGGAGGAGAAGGTTGTTATAGACATTGGACAGTCAATGAACAGACAGTGTTAGCCAATCCATAAAATAAAACAGCGTTCAAAACCTGTCCTAGTGTGACTACTCTTTAAGAAAAATATTCTTGCTAATGGATCCTATTAATGTCTTCACTCAGGTCACACTATCCCACTGAATTTGTCTTAAAACTGGCTTTCTTCTACTCCTTACTTGTGATAAGTCCTTTTCCCCCACTTCTTAAGATCAATATTTTCTATCATAAAATATGTAATATGTGTGGGAGTTAATGTAGAGTTAATACACAGGATGATACTCTATAGGAAGATATATATATGTGTAGATATAGATATAGATGGTATAGATATAGATATAGATGATATAGATATAGATGATATAGATGATATAGATGATATAGATATAGATATAGATATAGATATAGATATAGATATAGATATAGATATATATCCCCTGCACAACCAATAACCAATAGCCAGACATTCTCCTCCTCCTCCTCTTCTCTCTTTCTCTTTTTCTCTCTCTGTATGTGTGTGAAAAGTGTTTCTGTCATTCTATTTAAATCTGTCTGTGGGTACTCTTCTTTCTTTCTTTCTCTGTCTCTCTTTCTTTCTTTCCTTCTCTCTTCCTTTTTTTTTTTTTTGTATTTTATGTATTTTAATGAAAAACCAGAGTACTGCTTAGCTCTGGCACAGGGTAGTATGGGAATTAAACATGGGACCTCAGAGTCTCAGACATGAAAGTCTTTTGCATAAATATTAATTCCCTTTTGTTGCCCTTGTTTTATTGTTGTGGTTATTATTGTTGTTGTTATTATTGGATAAATAGAGAGAAATGGAGAGAGGAGGGGAAGACAGAGAAGAGGAGAGAAAGACACCTGCAGACCTGTTTCACCACTTGTGAAGCGACTCCCCTGCAGGTGGGGAGCCAGGGGCTCAAACTGGGATCCTTACACAGGTCCTTGTGAATTGCACCATGTGCCCTTAACCCGCTGCTCTACTGCCCAACTCCCTGCAGCTTTTCTGGCATGGCTAAAAATATTATTATCTTCTATTTTATATTTCTCAAAAGAAAACAGCATGGTTTTCTTAGTGCATTTATCTGTACAAGAAAAGTAAATTATAGATTTTTAAAAAATATTTATGTCAAAAATGCTAGAAGACACAAACAAGAAAAATACAAACAAATGATACACTGAAAATTACAATCCCATTGACTGTTTTACAATTTTACCCCTGCCTTAAAACAAAAAACCAAAACAATAGCCTTGCAAAAGTTATTATAGTCTGTGACTAATACACAATATGATCATAGTCCATTTATTTTTTTTATAAATTTATTTTTTATTTAAGGAAGGATAAATTAACAAAACCATAAGGTAGGAGGGGTACAACTCCACACAATTCCCACCACCCAATCTCCATATCCCATCCCCTCCCCTGATAGCTTTCCCATTCTCTATTCCTCTGGGAGCATGGACCCAGGGTCATTGTAGGTTGCAGAAGGTGGAAGGTCTGGCTTCTGTAACTGCTTCCCCTCTGAACATGGACGTTAACTGGTCGGTCCATACTCCCAGTCTGCCTCTCTCTTTCCCTAGTAGGGTGGGTCTCTGGGGAAGCGGAGCTCCAGGACACATTGGTGGGGTCTTCAGTCCAGAGAAGCCTGGCTGGCATCCTGATGGCATCTGGAACCTGGTGGCTGAAAAGAGAGTTAACATACAAAGCCAAACAAATTGTTGAGCCATCATGGACCCAAAGCTTGGAATAGTGGAGAGCAAGTGTTAGGGGGGTACTCACTGCAAACTCTAGTGTACTTCTGCTTTCTACTGAGTATAGAGGGATCTTTGAGTTTTCTCCGACTTTTGTAATGTGTCAAAGATAATGGAATGTCACCCTTCTGGTTTGATATATAATATATATGATACACTTTGAACCCAGCAAGCAAGAATGCATTAAAAGCGTGAACTCTTCCCAATCTCAAGGAACCTAGAAACTGGAATTTCCAACCCCCACCTCCACACAGGGAAAACAGTTAAGTAATTTACATAGTGGCAAAGCACCTACCTGAGACACTGCATTTAGTGGAACCTGAAAGTACATATTTTTTTTTTATTTAAGAAAAGATAAATTAACAAAACCATAGGGTAGGAGGGGTACAATTCCACACAATTCCCACCACCCAATCTCCATATCCCATCCCCTCCCCTGATAGTTTTCCCACTCTCTATCCCTCTGGGAGCACGGACCCAGGGTCATTGTGAGTTGTAGAAGGTGGAAGGTCTGGCTTCTGTAATTGCTTCCCCGCTGAACATGGGCGTTGACTGGTCGGTCCATACTCCCAGTCTGCCTCTCTCTTTCCCTAGTAGGGTGGGTCTCTGGGGAAGCGGAGCTCCAGGACACATTGGTGGGGTCTTCAGTCCAGGGAAGCCTGACCAGCATCCTGATGACATCTGGAACCTGGTGACTGAAAAGAGAGTTAACATATGAAGCCAAACAAATTGTTGAGCCATCATGGACCCAAAGCTTGGAATAGTGGAGGGGAAGTGTTAGGGGGATACTCACTGCAAACTCTAGTGTACTTCTGCTTTCAGGTATATATTTTGAAGTAGTTTATGGATACATATGAACATATGCTCTCTCTCACAGAAACTGGTATATATCTAGGTTTTGGGACTTTGTTAGTGAACCACCTGAGATGGAATTAGAGTATACTATGAAAGGAAAGGTCTCACCCGAGTAATGAAGCTGAAGGGTTGTCATTCCACATGTGAAGTCTCTGGACACAGTCTGAAGTGAAGCATGTTGAGGTGGAAATTGTTGCATTGGTTAGGTTGTGATCGGCAGATGTAATATTATTTGATATGGATTGGGAGAGGCATATGGGAAAGTGGGCCCTATCCAAGGGCTCCAGGACTGGGGGAAGTAGAGGCTTTATAGTGGAGATGTGAGGTTCCTGCTGTCTTAGGGTTCAAAAAGACAATGGATAGTTAATGCTATCACATTATTTGGTAATTGGGTTAACTTTGAAAAGTCCTCTTGTTAGGGTTTGCTGTATAGTACCCAGTATCTTGTATACAACTGTGCTATTGGTTGCTTCTGATCTACTTGGTCTAGGCTTTTGAGAGAGTCTGCATATCAAATACACAGCCTATATATTAAAAAGATTCAGTCTGTGTTTTAAAAAACTTCGAGACATACAATTAATTTTCCCCCTCTCATATTAATTAACTAGTGATTTATATGACAACATTTTACTAGGAGTGTACATAAACACCATTCCCACCACCAAAAGACTGTGACCCATCCCTCCCACCCACTCCCACCCCCCACTGGCCCAGGAAGCTGCATGTCTACCCCTCACCACAGGGTTTTTACTTTGGTGCCCTACTTACAATTTGGTCAGGTCCTGCTTTTAGTTTCCCTTTCAGATCCTCTTACTCAACATCTGTTGATGAGTGGGATCATCCCATACACACCTTTATCTTTCTGACTTAGCTCACTTAACATAATTCCTTCTAGCTAGGTCCAAAGAGACCCCTCAGAGAATGGGAGAAGATCTTCACATGCCACATACATCAGACAAGAAACTAATCACCAAAATATATAAAGAGCTCAGCAAACTTAGCACCAAAAAAGCAAATGACCCCATCCAAAAATGGGCAGAGGATATGAACAAAACATTCACCACAGAGGAGATCCAAAAGGCTAACAAACATATGAAAAACTGCTCTAGGTCACTGATTGTCAGAGAAATGCAAATTAAGACAACACTAAGATACCACCTCACTCCTGTAAGAATGGCATACATCAAAAAGGACAGCAGCAACAAATGCTGGAGAGGTTGTGGGGACAGAGGAACCCTTTTACATTGCTGGTGGGAATGTAAATTGGTACAGCCTCTGTGGAGAGCAGTCTGGAAAACTCTCAGAAGGCTAGACATGGACCTTCCATATGATCCAGTAATTCCTCTCCTGGGGTTATACCCCAAGGACTCCATAACACCCAACCAAAAAGAGGTGTGTACTCCTATGTTCATAGCAACACAATTCACAATAGCTAAAACCTGGAAGCAACCCAGGTGCCCAACAACAGATGAGTGGCTGAGAAAGCTGTGGTATACATACACAATTGAATACTATGCAGCTATCAAGAACAATGAACCCACCTTCTCTGACCCAACTTGGACAGAGCTAGAAAATATTTAAGAGATGAGAGGAGCACTGGGGGACTTTGAAGGTATTTCTTACTTCACAGTAACCAATCCCTGTTTGTTTTTTCTTTTTTTTTTTTTTTTTTTTTTTCAATAATCCATCTTTCCCCAGCACAAAATAGGTATGGATTATTATTACTAGCTGGGCAGAATAGATTGAACATGACTATTTTGACTAATTTTACAATCACAATCACAATGCAGTTCTGTGATATTAGCAGTTACATATTATGTGTTATGTATTAAAATGGACTTTCTCCTTTTAAGGACAAATATTGGGATTCTATTATTATTTTATTATTATTATTAGCATTATTATTATTTTACCTCCAGGCTGGTCACTGGGGCTTGGTGCTGGCATTAGGAATCCACTGCTCCTGGAACTATTTTTTCCATTTTATTGGATAGGACAGAGAGAAATTGAGAGAAGAAGGGAAGACAGAGAGGGTGAGAGAAAGATAGACACTTGCAGATCAGCTTCACCACTTGTGGGCAGGTGGGGAATGGGGGATCGAACTGGAATCCTTGCATGAGTCCTTTCCCTTTGTACCATGTGCGCTTACTCTAGCACTTTAAACATATTTAATATGCTACATATTGTATTATAATTAAATTGTAATATAATACACATAATTACTGTGTGCATTGGCAAGTATCTACTGATGTCTTCTAATTCATGAGGAGAGCCTCAAATATGCAGCCAGTCAGAAGGTGGAGTTCTTGTAGAGGAGAGCCCTAGCATGCAACTTGACAGTATACTTGTAAAACTCTGAACAGAGGAGTCGCCTAAACTGTGCCTGAACTTAAAAATAAACACACAAACACACACACACACACACACACACACACACGTACAATGGTGACTAAAAAATATTATCTAAACTTCAATAATATCAGAAATACACAAGATAATTTCTCTTAAATTACCTCCTACAAAAAGTAAATCATTTTACTGATTAAAAAGCACTTCAAAAAATTGAAAAGAGATCCTTACAAACATAGGTCTTCTCTTTTTTTCTCCCCACATAAATGTTGAAATACCTATTTTGTGAAATAAACAATATCGATAATGCCTAAAACAGTTTGAAGTCTAGTTACAGATGGGAAAAAATGACTTGCAATCCAATTGTCATCGCTTTACTGGGAAATAGTTTCAGTCTTACACATAACTAAAAATAAACTCTCCAACATATCATTGCAACTATGTCCAAACTTCGCTGAAAATAAAATTTTAGTTATTTACTGAGCACATGTCAATTTTGTAGCATCAAAATTCTAGCTATTATTCCTCCTCATTCCCATGTGAAAAAGATAAAGGGGGTTGGGCGGTAGCGCAGCTGGTTAAGTGAACATGGCACTAAGCGCAAGGATGGGAGCAAGGATCCAAGTTGGAGCCCCCGGGTCCCCACCTGCAGGGGTGGGGGTTGCTTCACAGGCGGTGAAGCAGGTCTGCATGTGTCTATCTTTTTCTCACCCTCCCTGTCTCCTTTCTCGATTTCTCTGTCTTATTCAACAACAACATCAACGGCAACAATGACAATAAAGCCAACAACAATGGGACAAAAATGGTCTCCAGGAGCAGTGAATTCATAGGCAGGCATCGAATCCCAGCAATAAATCCGGAGGCAAAATAAATCTGGAGACAAAAAAGAAAAAAAAAAAGAATACTTAAAGATGATAATACTCTTGAGATACATAGGATACTATACATGATTAATTAAATGACATTATTTATAGAGTCATGGGTTTTGACAGTAACCATACAACTATTTTTTGATCAAGCTGAGCATAGCATTGAATTATTCAGGAAGGAAGGACAATCATGCTTGTATTCTATGCTGCCATATGATGTGCAAGAGAAAAAACATTTCATGAATTATCTAAACTTTTCATAGGCTGTGTGATTCCAGGCATATTTTTAAGATCATTTCTTAAATTTTCCAATCTCGGTAGGAATAGATTACTTTCTAAAATTGATTTTTCAAAGTCAGTGCAGAAAAACCATAGGTTACATAGGGAACCTAGCTTAATATGAACTGCATCGTTCTAATGTACTTTTAAATTCTAAGCCTATCTCCAATCAAATCATCAATTTTTAAAAAAAGATTTATTTATTAGGCTGGGGAGATAGTGTTTTTTTTTTTTTTTCAGGGGGGGGTGGCACGTGGTCACATCGGGTGGAGTATCCCCTGTTTCATTGCTATTCCAATGAAAAGAATTCCAAGCAATGCGCCCATGTGTATGACTGAACATTTTATTTAACAAGCAAAGTAAGGCTAGGAAAAGACTTGGGTGACAGGAATCCCGAGGGTCCTTGGATCCAGAGACCCTGACTAAAGCCAAGGTCAAAATTACCTGGGGCAAAAACCCCTCCTCCTTCAGGATCCGTTCTCATATAGCCCATGCTGACCTCACACCAGAGCTCATTTCTTTATTTTTTTAATGTTTTTTTTATTTAAGAAAGGATTAACAAAACCATAGGGTAGTAGGAGTACAACTCCACACAATTCCCACCACCCAATCTCCATATCCCACCCCCTCCCCTGATAGCCTTCCCATTCTCTATCCCTCTGGGAGCGTGGACCCAGGGTCATTGTGGGTTGCAGAAGGTAGAAGGTCTGGCTTCTGTAATTGCTTCCCCGCTGAACATGGGCGTTGACTGGTCGGTCCATACTCACAGTCTGCCTCTCTCTTTCCCTAGTAGGGTGGGTCTCTGGGGAAGCGGAGCTCCAGGACACATTGGTAGGGTCTTCAATCCAAGGAAGCCTGGCCAGCATCCTGATGACATCTGGAACCTGGTGACTGAAAAGAGAGTTAACATACAAAGCCAAACAAATTGTTGAGCCATCATGGACCCAAAGCTTGGAATAGTGGAGAGGAAGTGTTAGGGAAGTACTCACTGCTAACTCTAGTGTACTTCTGCTTTCAGGTATATATTTTGCAGTAGTTTATGGATAAGTGTGAACATATGCTCTCTCTCACACAGAAACTGGTGTATATCTAGGTTTTGGGACTTTGTTAGAAAGTGAACCACCTGAGATGAAATTAGAGTATACTATGAAGGAAAGGTCTCACCTGAGTAATGAAGATGAAGGGTTGTCATTCCACAGGTGAAGTCAGAGCTCATTTCTTATTGGCCCAATGGAGTAAACTACTTCCCCTTCATATAGTCCAAAGAAAAAATAAATCCTCCATTTTTCATGTGCAAATTTAATGAAAACATCTCTATGTCATAAGCATGTAGCATGTATCCCTGTTCCATCTGTGTGTGAACTTAGAAAAATAATAGTCCTCAGGGCTCTGAACGTTCCCTCACCAACAGCATAATGTTTGTGCAAAAGGACTCTCATGCCTGAGACTCTGAGGTCCCAGATTCAATCTCCCAATCACCACTAACCAGAGCTGAGCAGTGTTCTGGTAAAATAATTTTTTTTAATTTATTTTTATCAACTACCTATTCACTTATTTATGAGAGAGGTAAAGAACAGAAGAAACATTCTGGTACCTCATGAACTATTTCGTTCTTTTTTTTTTCTATTTATTATTTTTTATAAGGGTATTGATGTTTTACAGTCATCAGTAAATACAACAGTTTGTACATGCATAACATTTCCCAGTTTTCCACATTCATGAACTATCTTTACATCCTACAACTTTGAGCAATGTGCTTTTGAAATTTCCTACCTCCTTTTTTCTTTCCTTCCTTCTTTTTTCTTCCTTTTTTGTTTTTTTTTGCTTTATCTACTAGTATTTAATGTTATAAGGAGGCAGATTGCAGGGATGGGGGTGGGTGGAACCAGAGGTTCTGGCATATGGTAGAATTGGGAATTAAATCTGGAGCTTCTGACATGCAAGTCCTGTGTTCTAATCCTGAGATATTTCTCCAGTCCTATGAGCACTTTAGGATAGATGTACAAAGGTTGTTTCTTGAATGTATTATGTTTGACACCACATGCTGGCAGGAATATAAAATACTGTCTTTTTGATATTTGAAATAAATAAAGGCTCTCTATTTCATTTCCAATAAAAAGTATGTGACTGTGGGCTAAATGAAGAGTAGCTGTACTTGATAAATACTGATATCTTTGGTTTTTTTTCCTTTGTTTCCCTAATTTTGTTTATAAATATGAAATTACAGGAATTATTTAGCTATCATGTTTTTTTTTTAAGAATAGTGAATTTCACAAAGAGCAAAGTAAAATCAGATGCCTGATATCTGGCCCAGTTATGATGTTTTGATTTATTTAAAATAACTATATTATCATATGTCAGAGAAATAATTAATAGTATACTGAAATCTGGTTGCTATCAGTCCTAAAATATTTAAGATTCAACAAAAATGTATTTGAAAAATCAAAAGTCCTGTTAGTCACTTTATTTACAATTCATTTTAAGTGTTGAAAATGGTAGCATAGTCTTAAAAAATATCACAAATTTACTATTTTACTTTGCTTAAATATGCAAGCCAAACAGAATCATATTTTACTTAGCTGGGGTTAGTGTTTGCCTCAACAAAGAAATAGTGAGAAAATGTAAATGTTTGCTAGGAGATTCTGTAAACTAATTTGTAGGAAAAAATTCAATTTTTTTGCTATCACCATGTCATAAGATCACAAACCATTTTTTAATTGGGACTTTGAGTAGTATTTTATTAAAATATAAATGTATTAAGCAGTATGGCTTGACTGATGTTTTAAAAAATTGAGTGAACAGCATGTAAACATGGTATGCATGAATTATATGATATCCATAAATTATGAAAATACATGTTATGCAATAAATTATATATTAGGTTATATGCTGTGTAATAAATTATGCACAACTTTATACAAATATGAATTATATATGTATTTCTCTTTGTTAGTATGAATACTGATCACAGATGATTTCATTTGTGTATGGGATAGAAATCCGTATAAGATATATATGCAGAAGTTAAGCAATAAAGCACGCTCTTTTTACTTTTCAGTAACCAAAGATTTTAAACTAACGAGTTACTACTGTACAAAAAATGTATAGTAGAGCTGACACATAAGTTAGAGAAATAAAATTTGAAAAGCAAAGTACAAGATACTTAATAATTCTTTATCAGTCACAAGTCTTTGCTGCATATTACCAAAGCCCATTAAAAGTTGAAAAACAAGATCAAAAAAGAAAACACAAGTAGAACCTGAAATGGAATTGGCATATCGCACCAAAGTAAAAGACTCTGGGGTGGGTAGGGAGAATACAGGTCCAAGAAGATTCAGAGGGCCTAGTGGGGGTTGTATTGTTAAATGGGAAACTGGGGAATGTTATGCATGTAAAAACTATTGTACTTACTGTTGAATGTAAAACATTAATTTCCCAATTTAAAAAATAAATAAATAAATAAATAAATATGCAAAAAAAAAGAACAACACACACTAAAACTCTCTTAAATTGAAATAATCTTTCAGGGGGCCAGGCGGTGGCGCAGCAGGTTAAGCACACATGGAGCAAAGTGCTAGCACTGGTGTAAGGATCTGGGTTCAAGCCCCCGGCTCCCCACCTGCAAGGGGGTCTCTTCACAAGCAGTAAAGCAGATCTGCAGGTGTCTTTCTCTCCCTGTCTCTGTCTTCCCCTCCTCTATCGATTTCTCTCTGTCCTATCCAACAATAATAACAACAACAAGGGCATCAAAGGCAATAAAAATGGAAAAAAAAAAAAAGGCCTCCAGGAGCAATGGATTGGTGGTACAGGCACTGAACCTCAGCAATAACCCTGGTGGCAAATAATAATAACAATAATAATCTTTCAAAATGGAGTTTAACTCTAATAGGAAGAAACCTCATAACAACTTTCGGACTTCTGGAAAATGTTTGAACTAAAAAAGTTTTTTTTTTTTTTTAATTCATAGTGCAGGGCCTTCAAACACACATGATTTAATGACTCCCAGAGTAAATTCTGCCAATAGCTATTTTAACCTGAAAGAATACATGGATCTTGAATAAGAATTTAGAAGAGCTAGAACTTTGGAATAGACTGAACAGAGGGCCCTGTCAAAATGCAGTGAGACATCAAATTTGAAGCTGAGAGGCAGTAGATATATGCTGCTTTAAACTCTTAAATGTGCCACCATTCAATGAAACAACAAAGAAATGGTGCAACAGATAGAAATGGATTGATTTCTCACTGTTTTGTTCAGTCTATTTTTCTAAACTTGGATCTATCTTTTTGATTTACTGAATCTTGGATTGGTATATTTTAAATCAGATAGTTTAAATCAGAGTTAAGCTCTTTGGATTTCTTGAATATCCTCACATCTCTTTCAGTCTGACAGGTGATGTCTTAAATGAGTACATAATGGGTTCTTGAGTGAGGGTTCATGTCTTTAATATTTCTGACTTATGCTTATTCAGTGTCCTATAATTTTTCAGAAGCACTTAGTCAACCTGTCACTTAACAGATGTGTACTGTTGCTACTATTTCCTAAAGAAAAGTTTGTTTGTTTGTATATTTATTTATTGTCTTTTAGTATCCCTTTACCTGGAACTTTCATTGTTTGCTTAAAACATTTTCAAGTAAGGATACTGTCAACAACAGTGTCTGTTGTTTCAAAGATTTTAA
This sequence comes from Erinaceus europaeus, assembly GCF_950295315.1. Lineage (NCBI taxonomy): Eukaryota > Metazoa > Chordata > Mammalia > Eulipotyphla > Erinaceidae > Erinaceus > Erinaceus europaeus. The sequence continues at coordinate 161,274,039 of NC_080164.1, forward strand.
AAGCAAACACTATACAGTCCTGAGTGAAGCCAAGAAAAGAATGGAATAAAGATTGCTAAAGTCAAAGCCTAGATATATGGAACAGAAAGCAAGAAAATAGCTTTTTTTCTGGGTTTCATTTAAAAATGTTCTGCTAAAAAAACATGATCTCAGCTAAAACAAAAAGGGCTATGATTATAATAGTCTGATATCTAGAAAAATCTTCAGACGTTAAATTATCTTACCTGAGAAGGTGCCTGCTTTCTCATACAAGGAACCCAGGTTTAAGCCCAGTCTTCACTAGCCTGGGGGAGCTGTGAAGTCTGTCTGCTTTCCTCTGACTTCCTCTCTCTCTCTCTCTCTCTCTGTCTCTCTCTCTCTCTCTCTCTCTCTCTATATATATATATATATATATATATATATATATATATATATATGTGTGTGTGTGTGTGTCAAATATAAATAAATAAATAAACAAAAAATGTGGATGTGATGAAACCCCAGTAACTATAAAAAAAAAAGTCAAACATTCAAGATTATATTTTGAGGATATGGGCTGTGAAATTGTTTTCCAAATAGTATATCATCTACAAATATTGAGACAGTCATGAGACAAAACAGTCAAGGAAGCACCTCTCCTAACTGGAATTTTTAATTTCTTCCATTTGGCAGATCTAGGACTTAATAAAGAAACTCCATTCAGTAATAAGGCATATGGGAATCATGTCTGTGTGACACAAATTCAGTTATTCCTAAGAACCATAGCTACTGCATGTTTCTACTTTCTTTCCTATCTTTTTTTTTTTCCTTAAGGTGAGCTATTATTATGGATGTCATTTTTTTTGTTTAAATATGATATATATGTGTGTTCAAGATAAAATTCAACTTAGAACATAGATGTAATTATCTCAGATGAGATTAAGTCAGACATGTTATATAAAATAGCATCATTGGGAAGAAAATAATAGTTTTGTAATCAAAGGAAAATCTTGGGTTTTATTTTTTTCAAGACTGTGACATAATTAGAAGTGAACTTTTAGACAGTTGATTTAGAAGTGGCTTACGTGCTAAGAGCCTCAAGGTAGCTATGAGCTAACTCATCTTCAAGTGTCAGTTACGTATCTTGTACTAAAGTCTTTGCCCAATAAATAGATAAAATTGCCTGATACTATATTTTGCTGGAGAGAGCAATATGCCCTAATAGTTGTGCTAAGCTCTCAGAGGATAGTATAGTAGTTTTCCTGTATGTTGTTTTCAAATTATTTAACTTGTTCTTGAACATCCACTGATTTTTTTCTCATGATCCACAAATATGTATAAAACCCCAGCCTCCATTTTTTACTCCTTTTGTGTTGAAAATCATGTAACAATTTACTTTGTAATTACAAAGAATGAAACAGCTCTCTCTAATCCTACATTTAGAGATTTTCCAAAATGTGTATCCATTCAATTTATATTTTTTTCTAATTTTACAAATGGCTCTTATGCCTTACAATTACTTTCTTTTCTTCCTCCTCCACTTCCTCCTCCTCCTCTTCCTTCACCTTCTCCCTTTCCCTCTCCTTCAACTTCTTTTTCATTGAAGGTACAATACTCCGAGTTGACATTTTCCATAGAGACAGAGGTAGAAAAATAGAAGGAGAGAGGGAATAATGCCACACCTTTTATGTCGGGGTGGTTTGAACATGGGTCCTATGCATGACAATTCAGGGCACTACTCAGGCAGGTGATCTATCTAGCTGGTCCAAACTTTTTCTTTGGTTAGAAAAAATACTATTGCTTCTGTTCTTCCAAAATTAACAGAATTAGATTTTGTTGTAAACAGGCTCTCTGGCATCTGTCTGTACTCCAAACTATAAAAACGTTGTGATTTAAAGCAAATATTTTATTTCATGCTATCACATTTAGGGAAACCAGTGGAGTCAGCTCAGCCAAGTGACTCTTCTGCTCCAGGCGGCATTGATAGTGTCATCATATCACACAGCTGAAATTGGGGCTGCCATTTGGATTTGAAGGTATTCATGTCTATGACTGTTACTTTGCAGAAATGGGAGGGAGGTTTGTATTACACATATCTTCCCTGAAGATCTCAGAAACTCTCAGTAATCTATCTAGCAGGTTATCTGTTTGAAAAGTTCACTCAAATATACAAGTGCAAAATTTGAGAAATGAGAGTAGTAAAAGCATCACCTGCATTCATCAAGAAGTCACAATGTCAAGATTGAAAGAGAAAGAACGTGGACTTTATTTCTCAATAGGAAACAAAATAACTCATTTGTAGTGTTGTTTGTTGATGTTTGTTGTGTTTAAGACATTTATTTGCTTGAGTTATCTATCTACTACACATAAATTGTATCAAAAATAATTATTTTTCTATCTGCCTTATCTCACTGTGATGTCCTCTGGATCTAGCCACGTTGTTACAAATGGCAAGATTCCACCTTTTTCTTTTTAAGTATTGGACAGTAGTACTCTACTGTGTATGTCTGTTACATCATCCTTAATCATTTTTCCATCTATGGACACTTAGACTGCATCCTACTTTTGTATCATTAAATAATATGGCAAATATAGCTATGTACACATTTTCATTTTTATAAAACTCATTTTTATAAAACTCATAAATGGAATCATTTATCATATGGGTTTTATATTTTCATTCTTTTGAAGAATTTCTGTACTGCTTTCCATAATAGCCAGTCAGCTTATATACTTACCTACTGTGTACTGGCATTTCTTCTCTCCCTACTCTCACACTCTTCTAATACTGTTTCTAGTCTAATGGCTGGTAGGTATTCTCACACATTTGAGATAGTATTGCTGACCTTGATAATAAAAGATGATCATCTTTTCATGGTATCTTTGAAGGCTTGGAGTGTATCTGATATAGCAGACTGACATATCAGCATTTTCAGCAGATAACTAGTGTTAGATATTAGACATACAATTTAATTTCTTAGATTTAAATTTCTGAATTCATGAAAATTTTGCAATTTACTTATTATATTGAGTATTTGGAGGAAATTAAATGAGAATATGTCTAGAAAAGCATTTTTCATGATAAATACTTATACTGAGTTTTCTTCCCTTTATCTTCTCTTTATTCACATATGGAAATTATCTTACTTTGAAGTTTTTAACTCTTCTGAACTTCTACTATATGTAAGTTATTAATGCTTTTTTTAAAAACATCTTCTTTGTTCTTGTATTTTTTTTTCCCCTCCAGGGTTATTGCTGGGCTCGGTGCCTGCACCATGAATCCGTCACTCCTGGAGGCCATTTTCCCCCCTTTTTGTTGCCCTAGTTGTTGCAGCCTCATTGCGGTTATTATTGCCATTGTTTACGTTGCTTTTTTTTTTGTTGTTGTTGTTGTTGGATAGGACAGAGAGAAATGGAGAGAGGAGGGGAAGACAGAGAGAGAGGGGAGAGAAAGATAGACACCTGCAGACCTGCTTCACTGCCCGTGAAGCGACTCCCCTGCAGGTAGGGAGCCGGGGCTCGAACCGGGATCCTTACGCTGGTCCCTGCGCTTTGCGCCACGTGCGCTTAACCCACTGCGCCACCGCCTGACTCCCTGTTCTTGTATTTTTATGCTATTGTTTTATAAGCAGAATTGGTCCAGAGGTAACTATCAGATGAAATCTCCTATGAGATATATGGCAAAAAATAACTGAAGTAAAATTAAAATATAATTCCCTATACTGAGATGAAGAAATAGCTACAATTATTAAAGTTTTTCTCCATCTGCTGTAGGTGTCACTATGGGGAAAGACAATTTCTCTAAATAATAAAAAATTAAATTATCGATCATGACCACTAGAATGAAAATAGTAATGACAATTGGGTATTTTCTAAGTCAAAATTGTTAAAACATATTTACTAGAGATAGCTTATGACAGAAATATTGAACCAAAAAATATAGTTTTAAAATGGGCAATGTTTCTTTAAATGTATTAATGCTAATTGACATGAGGAATGTAAAGTTCAGGTAATACAGTGACTTGAGTTGAGAGCTGTTATATTCTCTGGTATACTCTTCCTAACAAGGTTAGAGGAAATTAAATTTACAAGACAAGCTTTCCATCTGCGAGTTTATCATTCTACTATACAATTAAGATTGAAGATATCATTTCTCTTCTTATTAAATCCTGTAAATGTGCCCAGAGGCTACCGCAAAGGGAATATCCACAAAATGAGATGAAGAAATACATAAATAAGAACTGTGAGTTTAGTATTCATTACTTATGATTCCCAAAGTGTGCATGGAGAATAAGTAGAATATTTGTATTCATCCTGCCTTACTAATATTGACCTAACAAAATATTTTCAATGTGACATGTGATGTCAAGTATTATAGGCAAAAAAGGAACTTAGAACTCATTGGTAAGAAAAAAAAAAACTCAATAGCACACATGAAAAACAATCATAAATGTGCAAACAAGCAAACAAACACAGTCTTTTGACACAGGGAAAAAAAAACTGCCTTAGGAAAATCTAAAGACTTAGTCAATAACTGAACTTCAGCTTGAATCTGAATATACACTTTCCAACTTCAGAATTCTCTTTACTACTTCAGTGACTTTATTCTGAAATGTAATTGATTAAGATCCTTAAAAGATTCAATGTCTACTGTAATCTGTCACTCTGATGTATCAGCTAATAATCTGACAATCTGATTTCACAAGAATTAACATTTCAGGCCAGTGAAATAGCTTATTCTGGTAGTGTGCTCTGCTGCTTTATATGTGTACAACCCAGACTCAAATCTGGCCCCTACAACACTGAAGAAAGCAGTTGTTTTCACTTTCTTTCTCTGACTTTATCTTAAATATATAAAAAACACTAAAATTTCTGCACATATTAAATATAATAAATATAAATACACTTTTCTATGATGCTTTACAAGGAGAAGTTCTATTGGTCTTATAATAGTGTACCTTCAGGCCCTAACTTTTCAGGAGTAGACAATTAAGATACTTTAATATCAGGAGTCAGTAGCTCAGTGAGTAAAGCGCACGTGGCACAAAGCGCGAGAACTGGCACAAGGATCCCAGTTTGAGCCTCTGGCCCCCCACCTGCAAGGGAGTCGCTTCAAAAACTGTGAAGCAGGTCTGCCGGTGTCTATCTCTCTCTCCCCCTCTCTGTCTTCCCCCTCCTCTTTCCATTTCTCTCTGTCCTATCCAACAACGATGACATCAATAACAACAATAATAATACTACAACAATAAAACAACATGGGCAACAAAAGGAAATAAATAAATAAATATTTAAAATATATACTTTAATATTTATCCCAAATAAGATAATCAAAAAAAAAAAACCACCTCTCATAGTGCCCATAAGTAAGGGATTCAATAATAGTTAAATCAGAACCATGTTTTATGATATACATGTTTATTATCCTTTAATGTATCGTGATTAAACAATAAGATAATAAACAAATAAATTAGAATTATTTACCCCTTGTCATCTAACTAATAAAACTGCATTTAACATCTATTTAGCCTAGTTAATCCTGTGCTTCATGTTCTAAATAGGTAATTCCATCTGCTCCCTGAGATTGTTGTGTGTGTATACATCAATATGTGTGATGAGTGTGGGTGCATGTGTATCATAAATTTTTCTCAAGCATACATATTTGGAGTGTGGTAATCTCTGAGTAAATTGTCTTCATCACACAGTAGACAAATTAGGAAGAACTGGTCCGGGAGGTGGCGCTGTGGGTAAGGGACTAGACTCTGAAGCATGAGGTCCTGAGTTCAATCCCCAGCAGCACATGTACCAGAGTGATATCTGGTTCTTTCTCTCCTCCTATCTTTCTCATTAATAAATAAATAAAATCTTTTTAAAAATTTAGGAAGAAATGAATAATTCATTGAGTGTGTGTGAGAATAAATAAAATATTTTTTGCATATACTTATTTGAGTTCTAAAAAAGATTAAAATGGTCTTCTCACTTAAGATGAACTAAAAAAAGTTGATATACACCAATATTATTCAATAAACAGGAGAACTAAAATTCTCACCTGCTTTATGGGCAAGGCTAGATAATATAATGGTTATACAAAGAGACTCTCATGCCTGAGGCTCCAAAGTCCCAGGTTCAATTACATACTATGTAGTGCTCTGGTTCAAACAAAACAACAAAAAAACTACATCACAAGAAGTTAAGGTTTTTATCTTGTAAAAATGCTTATTTGTTGCTCTGTGTGAGTAGTTATAACTTTAGTCTTGATCTATAGGTATATGTAGAATTTGTAGAAATATTCAAAATGATATTTTAATTTACATTCATCCTATATAGGAAAAATAATGTCTTGCCTGGCTTAAGTAACATAATTGCATTAGGTAGGTCATCATTATAATGAAAACTTTTTAAAATGTAAAACATTAAGACATTTACATTAATATAACAGTCAACTTTTTTAAGTAGAGAAGCTATGAAGTTTGTGTAAAGATAATATTGGTACATTGAAATCTCATAAAGTTTTAGTGTAGTGTGAAAAACATGACATTAATTTTGAGTACACAATTGTACTTGGACTCCTGAAATTACAATGTACATAAATCAGACTCAAACACTTATTCCTACATTCAACAAATAAAATCGGTACCCTTATAATCTAGCCCTTCAACAAATTCTGAATAAAAACAAGAATGAGCAAGATGACTGCATGGCTACTCTGAAATGTCTTGCAGATTTTTGAAGGAAACTGATAGAGAAATTGGCTTTAAGGAAAATGGGACTAAGTGGAGTGGCCGATTGCATAGAAACACACCTTCAAGTTTACTTTGTCAACTCTGTTTAGTCAAACAGAGCCAATAATCAGGTTTTCAGTCTCTACCACTTTGTGTTTGGCACTTAGCAGTCAAATAATTTGTTTGGCGATGACAGATGAACTGAGAAGAAAACTTTAATGAAAATTGGTGGTGAGGGAGACTATCCAAAAATCATCAGTAAAAGTATGATTTTACTTTGCCTTTAGAATCCCCTTTTCTTGTAGTTGAACCAGGTTGAAAGGTAACAACAGATCTGTTCCTACAGTGGTTACCCACATTCTAACCTCTTCCTATTATCCTGTCACTACCTAGATTTGGAAATGGGCAAAGACCTTATGCTGACTGTCAAGGCCCTTCCAGGAAACTTTAAACTGTGTGGTGATGATAACGATTATTTTCTATCATGATTATTTCCATTTGACTTCAAATTATAACATTGTTGATCTTAAAAACTAATGGGATTGGGAGTCAGGTAGTAGTGCAGTGGGTTAAGCGCATGTGGCGCTAAGTGCAAGGACTGGCATAAGGATCCTGGTTCAGGCAACTCCTGCAGGGGAGTCGCTTCACAAGCAGTGAAACCATTTGTAGGTGTCTTTCTCTCATCCTCTCTGTCTTCCCCTCCTCTCTCCATTTCATTCTGTCCTATCCAACTGCCGGGATAGCCTGAGGGTACTTCTTCCCAAGCAAGTGCTCTCTGGGTTGGAGAGAACTTGACTGGAGCCAACCTAGGCTGCTGCATGGGAGAGGGATCAGGAACTCGTGCTGGGCTAGCATCGCAGGAGAGAGACTCTGGGACTCTCGGAGCCAGAAGAGCAGCTGTATTTATACTCACCAAGAAGGAAATATTAGAGTGGAAACAGGATGTGACGTAGAGAAGGTGGAGCAAAAAGAGAGTACTGGTGGAAAACAGGGTGTGACTAGGAGAGGGGGTGGAACAAAAAGAGAGTGTGAACCAGTGGAGTTTAAACCAGTGCCCTGTAGACAGGGCAGTTCCCAGGTAAAACAGTGATTATGTAAATAGACCACAGCATTAAGCTGGGGGGAGCTGGCACACTGCCTAACATCCAACAACAACAACATCAATAACAACTACATAATAACTACAACAACAATAAAAAACCATAAGGGCAACAAAAGGGAAATAAATAAATATTAAAAAATCTTTATTAAAAACTAATGGGATTATCCAGAAGTTTGCAGAAGTAGCAGCTTGGCAACTGTTATCTGTTTTATAGTAATAAAATAATCTCCATCTATTCTAGTAAGGGGAATGTAAAAAAAAAAAAACGGGTTTTCTCCACTTTTAAATCTAAAGACACAGAAGTTCAGCTTTCTCTTTGAAGTATGAGATCTAGTTATGTCTTTGCCATCATAAAAAGAACAACAACCTTTTATCAACTAAACAATAGAAAATGTTTAAGAAAGCAAACACATCTTTTTTTCTTTTTGATTGTTCATTCTTTTATCCAAGATTTATTGGGAACTGAAGTTTTCAATATCAAAGGTCAACAAAAAATAAAGAATAAAGGGCAAAGAATACACTCTGTATTCTGGACACTTTCATCGTAATTGGACAGAATGGGAGGCTCAGATGACAAGCAAGACAAATAAATGGTGTAGTAAGTCTGTTACAGACTGTTACAAAGGAGAACAAATAAACAGTACAGCAGAAATAAGAAGAACGATCATTTTGGACATGGTGTGTATTGTAGGGAAGATATTAAGATAAATATCCTTGACAAGGTGGAGTCCCTTTTTCTCCATAACCTCACCAATACCTGCCATTTCTTGTTTTGTTGATGCTGGTGATTAAACTACAAAAAGAAAAAAAAAAGGGTGTAGTTTTAATTTCCGTATCTCTAATGATAAATGGATTATTCCTCATATGTCTGTGGGCCATGCACAGCTCTTATTTAAGAAACAGTCTATCTGGGGCCAGGCTGTGGCACACCCACTTGAGCACACATAGTACTAAGCACAAGGACCCTTGCAAGGGTTTGGGTTCCAGACCTTGGCCTGCAGGTGGAATGCCTCATAAGAGTGAAGCAGGTCCACAGATGTCTTTCTTTCTCCCTCTCCATATGCCCCTCCTCTCTCAATTTCTCTCTGCCCAATCCAATAAAATGGGAACAGTAGCCACCAGGAGCAGTGGCAGCCCTGAGCCATAGAGATAATCCTTGAAGCAAAAAAAAAAAAAAAAAAAGAAGAAGAAGAATCTCCTTAGTCTTCAGTGTGTTTTAGAAAGGAACTTTTTTTTCCTTTTCTTTTTTCTTTTCTAGTTCTTTTCTAATTTAGTACCAGGGATGAATCCCACTTGGTCTCAGCAAATTAGTCTCATCATTTTAGTTTGAAAATATTTTGTTGTAAATAATTGACTGTTATCCCTGTAGTTGAAGATGTGATTACCTCCTGTCTGGTTCATTCAAGTAATTTCTTAGTTTCCATTTTTCATTTTAAAAAATATTTTTATTTATTTATTATTGGATATAGGCAGAAAGAAATTGAGAGGATGGGGGAGATAGAAAGAGATAGAGAGACACCCACAGCCTTGCTTCACCATTCATGAAGCTTTCTCCCTGAAGGTGGGACCAGGGACTTGACCAGGTGGGACTGGGTCCTTGTGTACTGCAGTGTGTGTGCTTAACCAGGTGTACCACTGCCTGGCCCCTATTCTTCCTTTTTTGTTGTTTTTTCACCTAATCTTTCGTGGTTTGGTGGTAGTGAGATTAAATTCTTAAACGTTTTAAGTCAGTTATCTAGTTATCTTTTTAACCATTAATCAAAGGCCCTCATTACTTACTAAATAAATAAACAAATAAACAAAACTCTCAAGACTCTACTGTGATCTATAAATTCCAGATTTTTTTTTTTTTTAACCAGAACACTGTTCAGCTCTGGTTTATGGTGGTGTGGGGAACTGAGCCTGGGACTTCAGAGCCTCAGGTATGAGAGTCCTTTTGCATAACCATTATGACATCTAACTTCCACACCTCGTCCTTAAATTCCAGATCTATAACTTATTTTTATTGATTTTTTGCCCAATTTCAAAGGATTTCTCCCTTCTCATTGTGCTCCAATTATTTTGTAAACTAATTTTATTTTATTCTCATTAACTTAATTTACAAATATTTAATAAAAAGGTTCATCTAGTTTAATTCAGTCTTCAAATGTTAATCTTTGTTAATGTCAGTGATGGAAATATGCAACTACCATTCCTACAATTTGAAATAAGCATCATTTTCAGTAGGGGAATACTTAATTGTAAAGTGCATGTTATCAATGACCTCCATTCAGCTGTGTAAAACACTGAATGACTCACCTCTAAGCAAAAGGTGCTACATTCATCATAATAACCTTTCTATAAATAAAAAGGACAAGATAAAATTTAAAATAAAAAGCCCAACAAATTTGGTTGCTTCTTTCATTAAGATATAAGCAGGTTCCTTAAAAGGTGAAAACTGAAAGGTATAAAATACAACTATGAATAACAGAATAAGTATAAGTATAACTTTTATCATCCACTGATTACCTACCTACTTATTCATACCACATCTTTATCTTGTAGTAATTTCTATTAGAACTATTATGTTTTTGCTTATCATAACTAATATTGTGCTATAAAAAACAAGGTAAAGCTTGAGGAGCAGTAGGAATAATACCTAACTTTAAAAAGAAAATTTGTCAAGCTACTAGTATTTCTATTATTAAAAATCTTGTATAACTAACATTAATTTACATTAAGAACCTGTCATCATAATGAAAGGATAATTATCATATACTTAAGGGAATCAGACATCTCAATAAACCTAAGATCTTTCTTTTATTGTATCCTCAAATAAATGGAGCATGCTAACAACACATTTTAATTATGTTCTTTTTATTTCTTCATTGTTTCTATCTTTGAATTCTTTTGCTCTTAGGGTAGTTACTTTAGTTTTTTTTTCTTTTTCTTTTTTAGTGAACAGTGTCTACCACCTTTTCAAACAACTTTTGTGTTACTGAAGGTTTCAAATTGTTGGTTAGATTTAGTACCAACTTGTAACATTTTAATTGGAAGCTAAGCTTATTTTACACTTGGGTGGGGATTCTGCCAATTCTAGTGTTTCAAGGACATTTAAAATTTGGCTATACACTTCTCTTTTTATCATAGCTAGATTTTCCCTGGATGAAACCTTGATATTGAGAAGTTCTGACTTACAAATAATTTGTAGCAATTAAAGTAAATATTTACACCAAAAACATATTCATGAAAGGACTGCATTGACTCATACTACTTTCTTGTGTAGTCATTTTATTAATGAACTGAAATAAACCCATAACATCTTTTATATCAAATTAATATTTTATTTTGATAAAATATTCAAGTCATTTCTGAGATTTGGGGAATTATAATAATCATTTTGATGACATATAGACTGTAAAAATATAGGACTGGGGAAACTGCTTAATGGCTATTCAGAAAAACTTTCATTCCTAAGTTCTGAGCTCCTAAGTTCAATACCTAGCTCCGTTATAACCCCTGAGCAGTTCTCTGATCAATAATACTAATAAAAAATAAAATAAAGCACAAATGAATATCTCCTATTCATTTTATCAAATGACTTTAAAATTTGTGTTTTATAAAGGACCTAGTGAGGTTGTATTGTTATATGGAAAACTGGCAAATGTTATGCATGTAGAAACTATTGTATTTATGTAAAACATTAATTCCCCCTAAAGAAATTAAAAAATAAAAAAATAAATTGTGTTTTACTTATCCTCCAGTATGTAACAGTGTTCTAAATCCATTGCTTAGCACTGGAGTTGTGGTTCATCATCATAAGAGTTAACTTAAACATTTTTAAAAGAACTTTTAGGGAGTCAGGCAGTAGCGCAGTGGATTAAGTGCACTTCATTTTACGGGCAGTGAAACAGGTCTGCAGGTGTCTATTTTTCTCTCCCCCTCTCTGTCTCCCCTCCTCTCTCCATTTCTCTCTGTCCTATCTAACAATGACAACAACAATAACTACAACAACAATAAAAAACAACAAGGGCAACAAAAGGGAAAATAAATATTAAAAAAAGAAAAAAAAACTTTTAAAATTGGTTTTATTTATTGCATAGAGACAGAGCAATTGATAGGATAGGCAGAAGAGAGAGAGAGAGACCTGCAACATTGCTTCACTGCTTACGACTTTCTCCTTGCAAATGGAAAGCTAGACTTGAGCCCAGATTCTTGCACATTATACAGTATGTGTGCTCTGCTGGGTGAGCCGTTGCCTGGTCCAGCGTAACACATTTACAACACTAAATTTCAGTTTGATTGAACTTTTCACCGATCTCTTCTATAATGGCAAACTCCTCTAAAGTGCTTCAACTTTTTCTTCTGCTACTTGCATTATAATTCACAAAATCACTTTTTTTGCCAGCATGAATCTGAGGGACAATATGATCTGTCAGTTGAACACTTGGGGTCTATAATCTTATGTCCATGCATAAATGCATTGGCCTTATCACTAGGCTGCTGGGTGATCATGGATAACTTACTTGATATATATTTTTTAAAAATCTATTTATAAATAATTACCATGTAATCAGAAGACAGTTTGGGGTGGCAGGGTGGGGGACGTGGGGTTATAACAAGTCTTAGGCCTAGGATTTGCTTGCCAACACCACATAAGAATACTTAAAATTTTTTTTTAATATTTATTTATTTATTCCCTTTTGGTGCCCTTGTTTTGTAGTTATTATTGATGTCATCGTTGTTGGATAGGACAGAGAGAAATGGAGAGAGGAGGGGAAGACAGAGAGGGGAGAGAAAGACAGACACCTCCAGACCTGCTTCACCACCTATGAAGTGACGACCCTGCAGGTGGGGAGACTAGGGCTCCAACCAGGATTCTTGTGCCAGTCCTTGTGCTTTGCGCCACCTGGGCTTAACCCGCTGCGCTAGCGCCCGACTCCCAGAATACGTTTTTGATGGCACCAATCTCTATGGTTGTACATTTGTATGTGTCTTCCATATTTCTTTCTCTCTGTTCCTCAAAATAGATAATTATTATAAAATATATAACCTCATAGGAGCACAAGAAAATACTTATATATTTTATCTATTTATTTACAATTTATTATAGAGAGGAGAGAAAGAGAAAAGAGATAAGGTAAAGTACCACTCTGGTACACGTGATGCTGGAGATTGAAACTGGAATATCTATTTCCAGAAACTGGAAAACACAAAGATTATTTTTAGTTTATCAGCATCCTTTAATAATTTGAAGACAAACATGGAATATTACCTTAAGAAAAGATCCATCTATGTATCCTGTGTTTTATAAACTATGCCGTGACACACATTTTAGAAACAGTGATGCATCACTTTTTCCCCCTAAAATATACTTCATATTAGAAGATAATATCTATAAGAATTCTACATTATAAACTGAAAAATAAATCAAGGTTGATCTTGGTTTTTTCCCCTGTAATGTTCAGTATCACAAATTCTAACCACATACATTAATGAGTACTTAAATTTCAAATATGTACATTTTTTGGTCAGAGTAATAAAAAATAAATAAATAAGAAACCTTAAAAAGGAATTCACCCAACTTTGTGAACTGGCTCACAAACCAGTGGATCTGAACCTAAAGAATTAGCTAACCTGATAAACAGTTCTGCCTCCACAAAACACCTGGCTCCAGAGATAAGACAACACATACATGACTTGATGTGGCAACCCCCTCCCTCTAATTTATAATGATTTTGCTTATGTACTTCCTGCTTTTTTGCTTCTGATCCTGCCCTGAGAATCTCTTCTCTGGAAGCAAATAAAGGCCCTTGTAAATAAAGGTTCACTGGGACCACAACTGCATAATAAAGGCGTTTTCTTCTCTCTGAGTGGTGTTTTCTTTTTACTAGACTGTAATTTCTGCAACAAAAGTAATTCCATGGTTGATGGAAAGAAACAGATTTGATCTACAATTTAGTGTTTTTTATTCCTGAGACTTTTTTAAAAAAATCCTTCTGGCATATCAATTGTATATATAATATATTAGGAATCAAAGTTGGTGATTTAAAATCACAAAGTTAGATTACATTGACATATACATGAAAATTCTAAGTTGTTCAAAAATAAATACCAAAATAGAGTTTTGTGAATTGACTACTGTTTTAGTTTGAAATTGTGGCTTCCAAAAGATAAGGCTAGCATCTTACATAGCATAAAGGGTAAAAAGTAGCATGAGATTTAGTTTGGGTTGGAAGAAGATAGTGACTTTTAGTACTCTGCCAATAGTTAATATGCTAAAAACTAAACTTGGGGAAGAAAGCAAAATGAATAGAGACTTATATCCCTACACCATTCTTCCTCTCTAGCCCTTTTCAAAATCTAAACTATAATTTAATACTTAAGCTTTGTTGTAGGAGGAAGGTCATCATAATCTAGAAATCTACGGTGATCAAGGAATCAAGACTGACAATTTCACTACCCCACTCTCAACTTTTTTCTTTTCTTTCTTTATTTATTTTTAATTGGGGAATTAATGTTTTACATTCAACAGTAACTACAATAGTTTGTACATGCATAACATTCCCCAGTTTCCCATATAACAATACATATAACCCCCACTAGGTCCTTTGAATCCTTCTTGGACCTGTATTCTCCCCACCCACCCACCCCAGAGTCTTTTACTATGGTTCAATATGCCAATTTCATTTCAGGTTTTACTTGTGTTTTCTTTTCTAATCTTGTTTTTCAACTTCTGCCTGAGAGTGAGATCCTCCCATATTCATCCTTCTGTTTCTGACTTATTTCACTCAACATGATTTTTTCAAGGTCCATCCAAGATCGTCTGAAAACAGTGAAGTCACCATTTTTTACAGGTGAGTAGTATTCCATTATGTATATATACCAGAACTTGCTCAGCCACTCATCTGTTGTTGGACACCTGGGTTGCTTCCAGGTTTTAGCTATTACAAATTGTGCTGCCAAAAACATATGTGTACACAGATCTTTTTGGATGGATATGTTGGGTTCTTTAGGATATCCCCAGGAGAGGAATTGCAGGATCATAGGGTAGGTTCATTTCTAGCCTTCTGAGAGTTCTCCAGACTGTTCTCCACAGAGGTTGGACCAATTTACATTCCCACCAACAGTGTATGAGGGTTCCCTTGACCCCACACCCTCTCCAGCATTTGCTGATGTTACCTGTTACTCACAGGAGTGAAGTGGTATCTCATTGTTGTCTTTATTTGCATTTCTCTGACAATCTAGCCAACTGCATACAGCAGTATATCAAAAAGATTGTTCATCATGACCAAGTGGGGTTTATCCCAGCCATGCAAGGTTGGTTTAATATACGTAAATCAATTAATGTGATCCACCACATCAACAAAAGCAAGACCAAAAACCACATGGTCATATCAATAGATGCAGAGAAAGCCTTTGACAAAATACAACATCCCTTTATGATCAAAACATTACAAAAAATGGGAATAGATGGAAAATTCCTGAAGATAGTGGAGTCTTTATATAGCAAACCTACAGCCAACATCATACTCAATGGTGAGAAACTGGAAGCATTTCCACTCAGATCAGGTACTAGACAGGGATGCCCACTATCACCATTACTATTCAACATAGTGTTGGAAGTTCTTGCCATAGCAATCAGGCAGGAGCAAGGAATTAAAGAAGGATTGGAAGAGAAGAAGTCAAACTCTCCCTATTTGCAGATGACATGATAGTATACACAGAAAAACCTAAGGAATCCAGCAAGAAGGTTTTGGAAATCATCAGGAAATACAGTAAGGTGTCAAGCTACAAAATTAACATTCAAAAGTCAATGGCATTCCTCTATGCAAACACTAAGCTAGAAGAAATTGAAATCCAGAAATCAATTCCTTTTACTATAGCAACAAAAACAATAAAATATCTAGGAGTAAACCTAACCAAAGAAGTGAAAGACTTGTATACTGAAAATTATGAGTCACTACTCAAGGAAATTGAAAAAGACACAAAGAAGTGAAAAGATATTCCATGTTCATGGGTTGGAAGAATTAACATCATCAAAATGAATATATTACCCAGAGCCATCTACAAATTTAATGCTATCCCCATCAAGATCCCAACCACATTTTTTTAGGAGAATAGAAAAAATGCTACAAATGTTTATCTGGAACCAGAAAAAACCTAAAATTGCCAAAACAATCTTGAGAAAAAAGAACAGAACTGGAGGCATCACACTCCCAGATCTCAAACTATATTATAGGGCCGCTGTCATCAAAACTGCTTGGTACTGGAACATGATTAGACACAGTGACCAGTGGAATAGAATTGAGAGCTCAGAAGTGAGCCCACACACCTACAGACATCTAATCTTTTATAAAGGGGCTCAGACTATTAAATGGGGAAACCAGAGTCTCTTCAACAAATGGTGTTGGAAACAATGGGTTGAAACATGTAGAATAATGAAACTGAACCACTGTATTTCACCAAATACAAAAGTAAATTCCAAGTGGATCAAGGACTTGGATGTTAGACCACAAACTATCAGATACTTAGAAGAAAATATTGGCAGAACTCTTTTCCGCATACATTTTAAAGACATCTTCAATGAAAGGAACCCAATTACAAAGAAGTATAAACCTATGGGACTACATCAAATTAAAAAACTTCTTCAGCTCTCCTCTCCTCTCCCGGATCAACTAGGAATACCAAAGGAGACCACCCGGACCGAAACAAGACAGGACTAGAATGATCACAGGAACCCAGTAAATCACCCGTGAGTACAAACACGCGTGGCTGGTAACAGAGAGGAGAGAGGGGCCTAAGGAGAGATTAAGTGACTGCTAACAGTTCAACAGTTTATCAGTGGAGACACCACCTCCAGTCTGCTCCACAACAAGGGGACAGCTGAAGGGAGGAAAGGACTTCCCAGAGACTCACCAAGTGCAACTCTGAGTCTCCATTGCTACTACCCTCAGACTCTGGAGCAGCAACAGGGAGGGACACCAGGGGACAGAGATCTAACTGGGAAACTCAGGAGAAGACCTATACCTCTGTGGCATAGCTGAGGGGCTGTGAAAGTCTCTTTGCATAACCACTGGATTATCTCTGCCACACCCTGCTTTATCTCTTGGTCAGGAGTCAGTGATTAAGCGAAGAAGCCTATTGATAGTTTAAAAGCCCTCAGGCACCCATAGCCTACAGGGAAGAACAAAAAGAGGCTTTTACACCACTGAGCTCCAACTCAGGGATTAAAAAAAAAAATGTTAACTTCCACCATGGTAAACCCTTTAATTAAATTACTTAGACACAAGTCAATCCAGGCAATAGTGATCAATAATTTGAAAAATACTGATAAAGGGAACTCATAACATAATATATAAAATGGTTAAAACAACAAGAAAAAATATTAGAGACTCAAACCAGGACAAGAGTCCAGCTAAAAGTCCTCCAGAGGGTGAAGCAAAAAACAACGAGTTCAACATCCAAACATTAGCTAAGGAAATAATAACAGGAGTGAGTAAAGAATTTGAAAAAATTATAATCAGAAATGCAGGAACAACAAATGAGAATATGGAAGAAAATTCTAATAATCTCATGGTTATTAGAGAGCTGAAAGCTGAAATCGCTGAGCTAAGAATGCAACTAGTTGAACAAGCTAAAACAGTATCAGAGCAGTGCAACAAAATAGATGAACTCCAGAAAGCAGTAGAGGGCAGAGAGAATAGAATCTATGAGGCTGAAGACAGAATTAGCAAGATTGAGGATAAATTAGAGACAACTAAAAAAGAAGTAAGAGATCTCAAAAAGAGATTAAGAGATGCTGAAAACAACAACAGAGTCCTATGGGATGACTTCAAAAGAAACAATATACACATTATTGGCTTACCAGAGGAAGAAAGAGAAGGAGAGGAAGAAAGCATTCTCCAGGCCATAATAGCTGAAAATTTCTCTAGTCTAGACAACACCAAAGACATAAAGATTCAAGAAACCCAGAGGGTCCCAAACAGAATTAACCCAGACCTAAAGACACCAAGACATGTCATACTTAGAATGGAAAGGAATAAGGATAAAGAAAGGATCCTCAAGGCTGCAAGAGAAAAACAAAGAGTCACCTACAAAGGAAAACCCATAAGATTAGCAGCAGACTTCTCCATACAAACACTACAGGCCAGAAGAGAATGGCAAGATATCTATCGAGTGCTCAATGAGAAAGGCTTTCAGCCAAGAATACTATATCCTGCTAGATTGTCATTCAGACTAGATGGAAGCATCAAAATCTTCTCAGACAAGCAACAGTTGAAGGAAGCAACCATCACCAAGCCTGCCCTGAAAGAAGTTCTGAAAGGTCTCCTATAAAAAGTCAGACCACCACAAATAGGACATATATCAAAACACTCTAAAACTCTACAAGAATGTCGTTAAAATATCTTCAATCTTTGATATCAATAAATGTCAATGGCCTGAATTCACCTATTAAAAGACACAGAGTAGGAAGATGGATCAGAAAACACAACCCAACAATACAGGAAACTCACCTAACACAACAAGACAAACACAGACTTAAAGTGAAAGGATGGAAAACTATCATTCAAGCCAATGGCCCACAAAAAAGGGCAGGAACAGCTATTCTCATATCTGACATGATAGACTTTAAAATATATAAGATTAAAAAAGATAGGAATGGATACTACTTAATGCTCAGAGGATCAGTCAATCAAGAGGACTTACCAATTATTAATATATATGCACCCAATGAGAAGCCATCTAAATACATCAAACTTCTACTGAAAGAGCTACAGAAATATATTAACAGTAACACAATCATAGTAGGGGACTTCAACACCCCATTATCTCAACTTGACAGATCATCCAGGAAGAAAATCAGTAAAGATATAAGGGAGCTAAATGAAGAGATAGATAAACTAGAACTATTGGACATTTTCAGAGTCATTCATCCCAAGAAACTGGAATACACATTTTACTCAAATCCACATGGATCATTCTCAAGGATAGACCATATGTTAGGCCACAAAGACAGCATCAGCCTATTCAAGAGCACTGAAATCATCCCAAGCATCTTTTCAGACCACAGTGGAATTAAACTAACACTTAACAATCAACAAAAGATTAGTAACAGTGCCAAAATGTGGAAGCTCAACAGTACACTTCTTAACAACTTCTGGGTCAAAGAGGAAATCAAGGAAGAAATCAAAATGTTTCGAGAGTTCAATGAAAATGAAGACACAAGCTATCAAAATATTTGGGACACAGCTAAAGCAGTCCTAAGAGGGAAGTTCATAGCTATACAAGCACACATTAGGAAACAAGAAAAGGCACAAATAAACAGCCTGATTGCACATCTCAAAGACCTAGAAAAAGAACAACAAAGGAATCCTAAAGCAACCAGAAGGACAGAAATTACTAAAGTTAGGGCAGAAATAAATAACATTGAGAATAGGAAAACCATACAAAAGATCAATGAAAGTAAATGTTGGTTCTTCGAAAGAGTAAACAAAATCGACAAACCTTTAGCCAGACTCACAAAAAAAAAAAGGGAGAAGACCCAAATAAATCGGATAGTAAATGAAAGAGGAGAAATCACAACAGACACTGCAGAAATTCAACACATCATGCAAGGCTTCTATGAACAACTATATGCCACCAAGCTAGAGAACCTGGAAGAAATGAATGATTTCCTAGATACCTACCAACTTCCAAAACTAAGTAAAGAGGAAGTGGATAACATGAACAGGCCCATCACAGCTAATGAAATTGAAACAGTTATCAAAAATCTTCCCAAAAATAAAAGTCCTGGACCAGATGGTTTTACAAATGAATTCTACAAAACTTTCAAAGAAGAACTAATACCTCTACTTTTAAAAGTCTTCCAGAAGATTGAAGACACTGGAATACTCCCTGCCAGCTTCTATGAAGCCAACATCACCCTGATACCAAAAGCAGACAGGGATACAACCAAAAAAGAAAACTACAGACCAATATCTCTGATGAACATAGATGCGAAATTATTGAACAAAATTCTAGCCAACCGGATACAGCAGTATATCAAAAAGATTGTTCATCATGACCAAGTGGGGTTTATCCCAGCCATGCAAGGTTGGTTTAATATACGTAAATCAATCAATGTGATCCACCACATCAACAAAAGTAAGACCAAAAACTACATGATCATATCAATAGATGCAGAGAAAGCCTTTGACAAAATACAACATCCCTTTATGATCAAAACACTACAAAAAATGGGAATAGATAGAAAATTCCTGAAGATAGTGGAGTCTATATATAGCAAACCTACAGCCAACATCATACTCAATGGTGAGAAACTGGAAGCATTTCCACTCAGATCAGGTACTAGACAGGGATGCCCACTATCACCATTACTATTCAACATAGTGTTGGAAGTTCTTGCCATAGCAATCAGGCAGGAGCAAGGAATTAAAGGCATACAGATTGGAAGAGAAGAAGTCAAACTCTCCCTATTTGCAGATGACATGATAGTATACATGGAAAAACCTAAGGAATCCAGCAAGAAGCTTTTGGAAATCATCAGGAAATACAGTAATGTGTCAGGCTATAAAATTAACATTCAAAAATCAGTGGCATTCCTCTATGCAAACACTAAGTTAGAAGAAATTGAAATCCAGAAATCAGTTCCTTTTTCTATAGCAACAAAAACAATAAAATACTAGGAATAAACCTAACCAAAGAAATGAAATACTTGTATACTGAAAATTATGAGTCACTACTTAAAGAAATTGAAAAAGACACAAAGAAGTGAAAAGATATTCCATGTTCATGGGTTGGAAGAATTAACATCATCAAAATGAATATATTACCCAGAGCCATCTACAAATTTAATGCTATCCCCATCAAGATCCCAAGCACATTTTTTAGGAGAATAGAACAAATGCTACAAAAGTTTATCTGGAACCAGAAAAGACCTAGAATTGCCAAAACAATCTTGAGAAAAAAGAACAGAACTGGAGGCATCACACTGCCAGATCTCAAACTGTATTATAGGGCCATTGTCATCAAAACTGCTTGGTACTGGAACATGAACAGACACTCTGACCAGTGGAATAGAATTGAGAGCCCAGAAATGAGGCCCCACACCTATGTACATCTAATCTTTGATAAAGGGGCCCAGTCTATTACATGGGGAAAGGAGAGTCTCTTCAACAAATGGTGTTGGAAACAATGGATTGAAACATGTAGAAGAATGAAACTGAATCACTGTATTTCACCAAATACAAAAGTAAATTCCAAGTGGATCAAGGACTTGGATGTTAGACCACAAACTATCAGATACTTAGAAGAAAATATTGGCAGAACTCTTTTCTGCATAAATTTTAAAGACATTTTCAATGAAATGAATCCAATTACAAGGAAGACTAAGGCAAGTATAAACCTATGGGACTACATCAAATTAAAAAGCTTCTTCACAGCAAAAGAAACCACTACCCAAATCAAGAGACCCCTCACAGAATGGGAGAAGATCTTTACATGCCATACATCAGATAAGAGTTTAATAACCAACATATATAAAGAGCTTGCCAGACTCAACAACAAGACAACAAATAACCCCATCCAAAAATGGGGGGAGGACTTGGACAGAATATTCACCACAGAAGAGATCCAAAAGGCCGAGAAACACATGAAAAAATGCTCCAAGTCTCTGATTGTCAGAGAAATGCAAATCAAGACAACAATGAGATATCACTTCACTCCTGTGAAAATGTCATACATCAGAAAAGGTAACAGCAGCAAATGCTGGAGAGGGTGTGGGGTCAAAGGAACCCTCCTGCACTGCTGGTGGGAATGTCAATTGGTCCAACCTCTGTGGAGAACAGTCTGGAGAACTCTCAGAAGGCTAGAAATGGACCTACCTTATGATCCTGCAATTCCTCTCCTGGGGATATATCCTAAGGAACCCAACATATCCATCCAAAAAGATGTGTGTACACATATGTTCTTGGCAGAACAATTTGTAATAGCTAAAACCTGGAAGCAACCCAGGTGTCCAACAACAGATGAGTGGCTGAGCAAGTTGTGGTATATATACACAATGGAATACTACCCAGCTGTAAAAAATGGTGACTTCACTGTTTTCAGCTGATCTTGGATGGACCTTGAAAAAATCATGTTGAGTGAAATAAGTCAGAAACAGAAGGATGAATACGGGATGATCTCACTCTCAGGCCAAAGTTGAAAAACAAGATTAGAAAAGAAAACACAAGTCGAACCTGAAATGGAATTGGAGTATTACACCAAAGTAAAAGACTCTGGGGTGGGTGGGGAGAATATAGGTCCATGAAAATTGATGAATGAAATAGTGGGGGTTGTATTGTTAAATGGGAATCTGGGGAATGTTATGCATGTACACACTATTGTATTTACTGTTGAATGTAAAGCATTAATTCCCCAATAAAAAAAAAAAAAAAAAACTTCTTCATAGCAAAAGAAACCACTACCCAAACCAAGAGACCCCTCACAGAATGGGAGAATATCTTTACATGCCATACATCAGATAACAGTTTAATAACCAACATATATAAAGAGCTTGCCAGACTCAACAATAAGACAACAAATAACCCCATTCAAAAATGGGGGGAGGACATGGACAGAATATTCACCACAGAAGAGATCCAAAAGGCCGAGAAACACATGAAAAAATGCTCAACTTTTTTCTAAACATACATCTGTTGCTTTGTCAGGGCTGAAAATGAAGGACTCCTGAAAGGTTACTCAAAAAAAGGAGTTCAATGACTGATAGTGATGCCAGAGGTGATTTCTGCTACTGGAGTGGAAAGACCCAGCAAAATCCCTTATTTTAGAGTCAAAGTCCTTTTATTAACAAGGTTTACGAAACATCAGAAATTCCATATCTCCAAGGGCTAGATTTAGTGGGAAGTAGAACAAACAATGGGTAAATCTTTAAAAGGCTTAAGCAAGATCCGGTGTTGTGACTGAACCTAAAGTTAGTAGATTAAACTCAGCATATGAATGACAGATTCGTATCAGTGAATCATGGAAGGCTGGATAGCATAGTGGTTATGCAAACAGACTATCATCTCGGAGGCTCTAAAGTCCAAGGTTCAATGCTCTGTGCCACCATAAGCCAGAACTGAACAGTGCTCTGGTTAAAAAAATAAAATAATAAAAAATAAATCATATCAGTAATTCATTGATACAGCTCTCCCATATCACAGGTTACGATTTTTCCAGTTGTGACTATGAACTGTGGGCTCAGACTGACAGGAGCTCAGTCCTTACACAGACTCCTATGCTAAATACAAATATAAATAGATACTGGATCAAGTTAATGGGGCAAACAGTTCATTTTATTCATAGGTTTTCTTCAAGATTGGGAGCTACTTTCTGCCCTAATCCAACTTTCTAGCCCTAGTCTCAACTCTGACACCATTTTCTCAAACAGTATTTTTGTCCAACTCCATGCTAGCTATCAAACTCAAGCAAAAACCATGATAAGTCTTAGGTCCCTAGGAACATACCTAAAATAGACTTCCTAGCTTTTTTCCACCCTAATATCCCTATTCCCACCTGCTCTATTTCTACTTTTTGGTTTGGTTCCAGTTCATTAATCATTTTGTCTTGCTTTGTATCTTATCCCCTTTTAGCTACTAAGTTGCAGATGCTACTAGGATTCTCTAGTAAGTGAACCTCACCAGAGTCCTAGGTCAATAGGAAAGATAGAAAAAAAGCTGGGTTTGGTGGTGGGAATGGTGTTTATGTACACTCCTAGCAAAATGTAGACATATAAATCAGTAGTTAATTAATATTAGAGGGGGAAAAGCAATTGTATGTCTCAAAGTTTCTCAAAACACAAACTGAATCTTTTTAATATATAGGCTGTGTATTTGATATGCAGACTCTCTCAAAAGCCTAGACTAAGTAGATTAGAAGCATCCAATAGCACAGCTATATACAAGATACTGGATACTGTACAGAAAACCATAACAAAAGGACTTTTCAAAGTTAACCCAATTACCAAATAATGTGATGATAACATTAACTATCGATTGTCTTTTTGAACCCTAAGACAGCAGGAACCTCACATCTCCACTATAGAGCCCCTACTTCCCCCAGTCCTGGAACCCTTGGATAGGGCCCACTTTCCCGTATGCATCTCCCAATCCATACCAAATAATATTGCATCCGCCGATCACAACCTAACCAACGCAACGATTGCCACCTCAACATGCTTCATCTCAGACTGTATCCAGAGACTTCACGTGTGGAATGATAACTCTTCAGCTTCATTACTCGGGTGAGACCTTTCCTTTTATAGTACACTCTAATTTCATCTCAGGTAGTTCACTTTCTAACAAAGTCCCATAACCTAGATATACACCAGTTTCTGTGAGAGAGAGGTTATGTGCACACGTATCCATAAACTACTGCAAAATATATACCTGAAAGCAGAAGTACACTAGAGTTTGCAGTGAGTATCCCCCTAACACTTCCTCTCCACTATTCCAAGCTTGGGATCCATGATTGCTCAACAAATTGTTTGGCTTCGTATGTTAACTCTCTTTTCAATCACCAGGTTCCAGATGCCACCAGGATGCTGGCCAGGCTTCCCTGGATTGAAGACCCCACCAATGTATCCTGGAGCTCAGCTTCCCCAGAGACACACCTTACTAGAGAAAGAGAGAGGCAGACTGGGAGTATGGACCGACCAGTCAATGCCCATGTTCAGCGGGGAAGCAATTACAGAAGCCAGACCTTCTACCTTCTGCAACCCTCAATGACCCTGGGTCCATGCTCTCAGAGGGCTAGAGAATGGGAAAGCTATCATGGGAGGGGGTGGGTTATGGAGATTGGGTTGTGGGAATTGTGTCCCTCCTACCCTATGATTTTGTTAATTAATCCTTTCTTAAATAAAAAAAATATGAAGCACCCCAAGAGGCAAGAGATGCCCACAGAGGCAGGAAACGCCCTTTGAGGCAAGAGATGCCCCCAGAGGCATGAAGCGTTCCCAGAGGCAAGAAATGTCCTTTTGCCTGCTAGGCCTTGCCCTTTGAGGCAAGAAATGTTCCCCTTGGCATCACACTGGTTATTGCTGCTCGCCTATTTTGTTTTCCATGTCTTATGCCAGTTCTTTTGAAAATGCCTGTACGATATAGGTTTCTGTTCACCCCACAATGGCCATTAGTTAAAAAGAAAGGGGGAATTGTTGGTATGCATGAGACCCCTTCTGTTTCATTTGGTTTAAATCCCCCCTGCTTAACACTATTCTATTTACATAACCACTTCATTCTATTTACATAACCGCTGTTAACAAGCACTACCCTCCCTCCAGGGCATTGGTTCAATCCCTACTGTTTCATGATATGTTTTTGCTCCACCCTGATCCTCTCCTTGTCACACTCTGATTGTCACCAGTCACTTTTCTCTCCACCCTCTCTATGTCACATCCTGTTTCCACCCTACTTGGCAAGTATATATAAAGACAGCATTGTGAGTTTTACTTTACCTTGAGTTTAGCTTAGCTCGTCTTAGATTGTGCTGCGTCCTGCATGAATAAAGAGATACTGCCTACAGCTCAACCATGAGTCCCTGGTCATCTGTTACCTGCCCGTGAAGCCAGCCCGGTGAAAACAACCTAGCCCAGCGAAAACAACAATAAGCCATAAGCCCGAGCTGAGCAGTTTAAAAAAAAACTAAACTTTTATGTTTTACAGATTAATCATTATATTATAGATGAAAGTAAACCAGTAGGCAGCACCTTTTGCAGTTAGTTCTTTATAACAAAAAAATTCACTTAAATATTAAAAATATAAAAGGTGATTATATAGATGAATTTTGCAGAATATTTTTTAACTAAACTATCCTTTCCTTCACATTTTCTTAAATGTAAGGAAATGCATATATTTCTCTATTATGTTCTGAGTTCTCATTTTCTGTGAATAGCAAAGCTTATTACCTACTAGCTTGAACAGTGACCTGCAAAACATAAGCAAATACACATTATTCCCAATTATAGCATTCATTTTATAACTCCATTTATTGACACTGTTGAGGGAATTTATTTCACTCTTATCACCCCCAAATTTATAAAGGGTGTATTTATCATGTAAAATGACCTTGAACAGAATTTTATACACATGAAATTAGAGTAAAGCATCAGATTTACTCAGCCATAAAAATATACCTACATAGAAAGAGAAGACCATAGTGCATAGGTAGGCAAAGTCTTCACTTATCTGGGAGTTGCGCAGGTCCAGTCCCACTTTGTAGCACCATATGTTTTTTTCGACGGGTTATGTTGTTTTCGCCGGCTGGCTTCACGGGCGGGTAACAGACAACCAGGGACTCATGGTTGAGCTGTAGGCAGTATCTCTTTATTCATGCAGGATGCAGCACAATCTAAGATGAGCTAAGCTAAACTCAAGTACCCTAAAACTCACAATGCTGTCTTTATATATACTTGCCAAGTAAGGTGGAAACAGGATGTGACATAGAGAGGGTGGAGAGAAAAGTGACTGGTGAAAATCAGAGTATGACAAGGAGGGGGCAGAG
Organism: Erinaceus europaeus; assembly: GCF_950295315.1. NCBI lineage: Eukaryota > Metazoa > Chordata > Mammalia > Eulipotyphla > Erinaceidae > Erinaceus > Erinaceus europaeus. Next base: position 161,300,340 of record NC_080164.1, read on the forward strand.
CAGGCGAGAATCCTATCACTGAACCACCAATGCCCTGGAGTGCTTTATGTAAATGTAAAAGTGATTTATGTAAATAGACCAAAGCTTTGAATGGGATTAAATCTATCCCTATACAGGCATATGGTTAAGCAGAAGCCAGGGGGAGCTGACATACTATCCAACATCTAGCCCTTTCTTTTTAACTATTTGCCATAGTATCAGGATTGTGGGGTGAACAGTTTAGCAGAAAGACAGTATTTTTAAAGACTGTACAGGGTAGTGACCATAGGTAATAGAGTTAAGAGATTAAATTCAAGTCTACTGGATTAAAGTCAGGACAGTTTTTAAACATCAGGGTGCACAAGTGTTTAAAAACTAGTACATCCATTTGTGGGGTGTGTTCTTAAATGTGCTTAGGTCATCGGTGTATGCAAATTGTAAACTAAATCCCTAGCTTCCCATAGAGATTGGCAACATAGAAGCACTATTTTCCTTAATAATTATATTTCAAAAAGGTGGTTCCCAAGTCCTTGTGGAGGTACTCTCCTAGGTTGTAAAATAGGCTAGAAATTTTCAAAAAAAAAAAAAAGGGAAAAGAAAATTCCAATACAACACAAGAGGTAGCACAAAGGCTTGAGCATTTGATTCTTAAGCATGGAATCCCAAGCTCAGCCCCCAGCGTCTCAGGTGCCAGAGTGATGCTCAGGTTGTCTCTCTTTCATAAATAAGCAAAATGTGTTTTTAAAAATTTACACCTCAAACATGCCAAGAGTTGACAGTTGCATTTGTCTAAAGCTATTACTCTTTAAAAAGACTGTCAAGGGCCTATAATCAGGAGAAAAGAAATATGACACTTAGGGAAACAGTAAGATCTTCCTGGTCAAATGTAGACTATCACACCTTGGTAATGAAAAAAAAAAGATATGCAGCTAGAAACATAACTGGTATAGCACTATACTCAAATTACTGGGGTCCTTTGTTCAATCAATGGAATAGCATGTGCTAGAGTGATGTTCTGGCCTCTCTCTCTCGCTCTCTCTCTCTCTTTCCTTTCTCTGTCTCTTTTGAAACACTCTCTCATATGTACTAAGTAAAATAAATCTTTAAGGAAAAAGAAAAAGGGACCAGGTGGCGGTGTACCTGGTTGAGCACACATGTTACAGTGTGCAAGGACCCAGGTTCAAGTGCCCAGTCCCTACCTTGATATCTCTGGTTGTGGGGCAAGCTCTGGAAGGGCTGCCCTATCCACCCCATGTCCACCATTCCATTGGCCACCAGAAAGGAGAGGAGGAGAAGAACAGGCCGCAGTGGGGTTGAACATGCAGAGTGTAGACTCTGGACACTTTGGCAGGGGATAGTGCATTTATTGAAGAAAAAGTTAGGGTTTATATGGGGTAAAAAGAAGCCAGGTGCTGGAGCAGGGTGCCAGGGCAACAAGTTGAATAGGGGCAAAATTTTGACAGCAAGAACCAATCAGATATTTTTAGACTCTAGCTTCCTTCTAATCACTCTAGCTTTTGACTTCTTACCTGGGGAATGAGGAAGGGGCTTCTTGGGTTTATTCACATTCCATTGAGCAAATCAGGTTTATTCAGACCAGGTGGAGGGGGAATGGTTACAGCCTGTGGGTCTAACAAGATGGAGGTCAGGGAGGGGGTGGAGAGGCTTATAGGTGAACACCTTCGGTTCCAATCAGGTTCAACCCACCATGTCTCCATACCTGGTGACAATCTCTAGTAAGAATTGAGTAGCAGCATAATGTGGCATGGCAGTACCAGTAGCATTCATTTAGTTGAGATCAACAGAAGCAACATAATAGTAAGGAATGAGAGAGAAGAAACATCAAGAAATATGGGCATCCTAGAGGTTTCAGGACTAGGAGAAATGAGGATCTTATAGAGAATGGGACAGGTTCCTTGTAGCCTGAGAAAGATTTTATTATTATAATTTATTTATTATTACAATTTATAATTTTATAATTTTATTATTATTTTATTATTTATTTATATATTATATATTATTTACTTATATTTATATATTACTTATATATTTATATTTTATTTATGTATTTTATTTATATATTATATATTATTTATACAATTTATTATTTTATTATTAATTATTATTTTATAATTTATTATTATAATTATTATTATAACCAAGCTAGTTGGGGATTTGTTTTTCTATGAAAATCCAGTGGTTAGGATCTACAGTAATATACTTGATCTCCTTATGCTTTGTGACATTTAAGGTTATCTGCTAATCACAATCACGGTATCTTACATACTGACAGGGTCAAATGGTTTTGATCTATCTGGTCTACGGTTGTACATAACATATATATATATATATATATATATATATATATATATATATATTTAAAGTATACACACAGTTATATTTTTAGAGCTCCCTGAACAATTTAAGCCCAGTGTCAGAATTTGATCATTTTTCAAATCTGAAACATTGTAGGGAACTGTAGAGCTTGGCAGGACCCCCCATTGAAAAGTGAGGGTCTGAGGGGCACAGCCAATCCTATCAGTCTCTCTCTACTAAGAGGTCGAGCAAGGAAGAACAGGGCCTCCAAGATCTGCCCTGCCTAACAGCCTCCCTGCCTCACAATAGCCCACTCCCTTATTATCTACATAATCATTGTTTTGCCTGAAAGCCCCCTCCCTACTTACCCACCCATTCCATTCTTTTGATGATATCTGATCTATCTTCTCTCTGCCCTCAGGACGCCCCTCTGGCTGCTGGTTACCAATAACCTTGCTTTCTCGTTCCTTTAACCGATTAAACCTCTTGCTCAGCAATTACTGGAAAAATCCTGACCCTTCCCCAGACCCTTTGCCTCCCTACCATATATGCTATACACATGTCACTTCCTCCTGTGACCCCTTATAATCCCTGCTTTGCTGTTCAATAAATGGATTTTTGTGCATGAAAAATTCCCCTGGTGATCTCTGGTGGTGCCTCTTGCTGTATAGGGAAAGATCCAGTTGCTCACCCCTGCTGCCCTGGGACATTCCTTCTAGGCCCCCCGCATCTGATGCACAATAGAGTGGGTAAACCCTAAAGTTTTTACCCAGGAAGAGGCCTCTCCACCAGAGTCCGACAAAACATTAAATGCTTAGGCTCATAGTTGAACTATTTACAATAGCCAAAAATATACAACCAATTTAAATGTCCAGTTATTAATGACTGGGAAAAAACTGTGGCATTTATATTCAATGAAATACTACTTGGCTATTAAAAATATCATTAAGAACAAAATGGAGGGAAGTAAAGGTGATTACGCTAAGTGAAATCAGAGGTGATACACAATGACAAACTATCCCTTATATGTGGAACATAGATAACTAAAACAAACAAAAAATAGTAACCAACCCAGCTTTCTGTGAAAAAATATGTTTTTTCTGAGAGAGAAGAGGGAGCACAGGGACTCTGATGGTGAGCGCACTGAGTTGTACCATCATATATTTTAATGTGAAGTAAACCTTAAGTAATATAATTTTATAAATCAGTGTTAAATCAGCAATGATAAAAATAAATGTTATTTTACATGATATACTGTACACTGAATATACATAAAATGTCTCCCAAGACATAGCAGCATCCTAAATCTGAGAATATATTATACCTTAAGATATGATAAACTATACTAAAATTGTATGTATGGTTACAGGAAACTTATGACACTAAGCCTAAATAAAATACAACATACTAGAAATTATAGAACAAACATTCATCTCAGATATTTCCACCAGAAACTGACTTTGTGTTTAAAATTCCGTTTATCTCTTTCATAACGTATTTTACATACTGACACATTTTTATCCAACTTATTGGTACTTTTTTTAAGACCACCTGTAGGTGTTATATGCTTAAGTGGGCAAATCATGTCCTTGTTTTTTCTTGTTGAAGGTCTGGCATAAATAGAGTATGTAATAAGTAATAATGAATTATTTATTCCTGTTCCTGTTTATAACATTCTTGTCTACTTATAAACTATTCTATGTCACACTACAAAGAAAGAAGGTGAATGGTTATAAAATATGAAACTATAAGCATAGGCAAAATTCGAGAGAATTTTATGGAGGTGACCTAAAATGGACAAATGGTGCAAATTCAATAAAGCATAGCCCAGACAGACAAGAAGGGTGTGATGAAAAGTGACTCTGAACTTGGTACAATGTGCTGGAGTCTAAGTATGTTGAGAATGACATCTATATTCAAGTTGAGGGTACTGGGAAGGACCTCAAGTAGGGAAATTCAAATCTTCTTTGTTCCAGACTCCTTTTAAGCTTTATTTATTTATTTTTATAGAATGAGAGATAGACCAAATCAAACTCTATGCATGTTACTGGTGTCAGTTCTTGACACCATCATATGCTGCATCTGAGTGTTTGTTGCTCTAGTCTTTCTATCTCTCACTCGGGTAAGGCATATGATGGTGTCAAGAATTGACCTTAGTAACATACAGAGTTTGACTGGTATCATTATCATTACAGCTCTGTAATCAGCCAGTAAATGGTTTTGGTTTTTAGAGTTTTTTTTTTTAATATTTATTTTATTTATTTATTCCCTTTTGTTGCCCTTGTTGTTTTATTATTGTAGTTATTATTGTTGTTGTCATTGTTGGATAGGACAGAGAGAAATGGAGAGAGGAGGGGAAGACAGAGAGGAGGAGAGAAAGATATACACCTGCAGACCTGCTTCACCACCTGTGAAGCGACTCCCCTGCAGGTGGGGAGCCGGGGTTTGAACCGGGATCCTTATGCCGGTCCGTTGTGCTTTGCGCCACCTGTGCTTAACCCGCTGCGCTACAGCCCGACTTCCGGTTTTGGTTTTTAAATATGTGCTCTTTCAAATTTTAATGGAAACAAAATGTTACCGGCTGGGATGTTAAACTGGAGATTCAGATTGTTTTTCTTTTATAATCATGATTCTTTCTCTCTCTCATTCTCATTTTTTTGTTGTTGTTGTTTTTTCTTTCTTTCTTTTTTTTTTTGGTCTGGGTTTTACTGCTCCAGCATAACTTTTTCAATAGAAATAGCAAGACAGAGTTTGGAGGTTGGGGGAAGAATTAAAATTTTCCTCTGGTGTAGTGGGGTCAGAAAAAAAAAAGACGCTGGAACCTCTGAGGACTTGGTTATGCAAGTCCCTTACTTTAGTGCTAAGATTTTTCTTCACAACCCTTAAATTCATTTATAATTGCAAAGAATGTGATTAAATTTCTATTCCATACTGAAATGGTCCCATAAAGTAATGAAAGTTGTTATATCAGATATGAAGTGATAAATGTCATAAACAATTTTTAAGTGAGAAAGAAATTGAGGTACCTTCACTCTATTGAAAATATGCCAAGAGAACAATCTCTAGTGCAAAGAGCAACATGGCCAAGTTCTGTACAATTTTACCTATAAAGAAATAAAGATAGCAGTAAGTTATACTGAACCCCAAAGATCAAGAGGTTCATAGTAACTCACACAATTAGGAAAAGGAGAAAAACATGTTCTATAACAAGAGATTTAGAATATTAACTGTTTATATTATTTTCTATATTAAGACTTTCAGGGGCATATCAAGAATGGATTATAAAAGCAACCTATATAATGGTTTGAGAGAATAACCATCATACATTCTGGAAGTATCACTTCAAAGGTACTTATTATGTACAAAGGGAAATCAGTGCTTCTTTTTGAGTAGAGTGATTATCAGAAGTATCTAATACAAATTGGCATCACTGATACAGGAAGAACTTGGGCTAAACTTTTAATGTTTTATGATAAGGAGCACAATAGGTCAAACACAAAATCATCTTTTTTTTAAATTTGTTTTTATTTATTTTTTTATTTAAGAAAGGATTAATTAACAAAACCGTAAGGTAGGAGGGGTACAACTCCACACAATTCCCAACACCATATCTCCATAACCCACCCCCTCCCATGATAGCTTTCCCATTCTCTAGCCCTCTGGGAGCATGGACCCAGGGTCATTGAGGGTTGCAGAAGGTAGAAGGTCTGGCTTCTGTAATTACTTCCCTGCTGAACATGGGCGTTGACTGGTCGGTCCATACTCCCAGTCTGCCTCTCTCTTTCCCTAGTAGGGTGGGTCTCTGGAGAAGCTGAGCTCCAGGAAACATTGGTGGGGTCTTCAATCCAGGGAAGCCTGGCCAGCATCCTGGTGGCATCTGGAACCTGGTGATTGAAAAGAGAGTTAACATATGAAGCCAAACAAATTGTTGAGCAATCATGGACCCAAAGCTTGGAATAGCGGAGAGGAAGTGTTAGGGGGATACTCACTGCAAACTCTAGTGTACTTCTGCTTTCAGGTATATATTTTGCAGTAGTTTATGGATACGTGTGCATATAACCTCTCTCTAACAGAAACTGGTGTATATCTAGGTTATGGGACTTTGTTAGAAAGTGAACCACCTGAGATGAAATTGGAGTGTACTACAATAGGAAAGGTCCCACCCGAGTAATGAAGCTGAAGGGTTGTCATTCCACTCGTGAAGTCTCTGGACACAGTCTGAGGTGAAGCATGTTGAGGTGGCAATCGTTGCGTTGGTTAGGTTGTGATCGGCGGATGCAATATTATTTGGTATGGATTGGGAGATGCATACGGGAAAGTGGGCCCTATCCAAGGGTTCCAGGACTGAGGGAGGTAGGGGCTCTATAGTGGAGATGTGAGGTTCCTGCTGTCTTAGGGTTCAAAAAGACAATCGATAGTTAATGTTATCATCACATTATTTGGTAATTGGGTTAACTTTGAAAAGTCCTTTTGTTATGGTTTTCTGTACAGTATCCAGTATCTTGTATATAGCTGTGCTATAGGATGCTTCTAATCTACTTGGTCTAGGCTTTTGAGAGAGTCCACATATCAAATACACAGCCTATATATTAAAAAGATTTAGTTTGTGTTTTGAGAAACTTTGAGACATACAATTGATTTTCCCCCTCTCATATTAATTAACTACTGATTTATATGTCTACATTTTGCTAGGAGTGTACATAAACACCATTCCCACCACCAAAAGACTGTGACCCATCCCTCCCACCCACTCCCACCCCCCACTGGCCTAGGAAACTGCATGTCTACCTCTCACGACAGGGTTTTTACTTTGGTGTCCAAATTACAATTTGATCAGGTCCTGCTTTTAGTGTCCCTTTCATATCTTCTTACTCAACTTCTGTTGATGAGTGGGATCATCCCATACTCATCTTTATCTTTCTGACTTAGTTCACTTAACATAATTCCTTCTAGCTATGTCTGGGATCATCCCATACTCATCTTTATCTTTCTGACTTAGTTCACTTAACATAATTCCTTCTAGCTATGTCTGAGATGGTTCAGGAAGGTGGGTTCATCGTTCTTGATAGCTGCATAGTATTCCATTGTGTATATATACCACAGCTTTCTCAGCCACTCATCTGGTGTTGGGCACCTGGGTTGCTTCCAGGTTTTAGCTATTATGAATTGTGCTGCTATGAACATAGGAGTACATACCTCCTTTTGGTTGGGTGTTATGGAGTCCTTGGGGTAAAACCCCAGGAGAGGAATTACTGGATCATATGGAAGGTCCATGTCTAGCCTTCTGAGAGTTTTCCAGACTGCTCTCCACAGAGGCTGTACCAATTTACATTCCCACCAGCAATGTAAAAGGGTTCCTCTGTCCCCACATCCTCTCCAGCATTTGTTGCTGTTCTCCTTTTTGATGTATGCCATTCTTACAGGAGTGAGGTGGTATCTTAGTGTTGTCTTAATTTGCATTTCTCTGACAATCAGTGATCTAGAGCAGTTTTTCATATGTTTGTTAGTCTTTTGGATCTCTTCTGTGGTGAATGTTTTGTTCACATCCTCTGCCCATTTTTGGATGGGGTCATTTGATTTTTTGGTGCTAAGTTTGCTGAGCTCTTTATATATTTTGGTGATTAGTTTATTGTCTGATGTCTGCATGTGAAGATCTTCTCCCATTCTGTGAGGGGTCTCTCTGTTTGTTTAATAGTTTCTTTGGATGTGCAGAAGCTTTTCAATTTGATGTAGTCCCATTGGTTTCTTTCTGCTTTAGTCTTCCTTGCAATTTGGTTTGATTCATCAAAGATGTCCTTGAGGTGTAGGTGTGAAACTGTTTTACCAATGTTTTCCTCTAAGGCTTTGATTGTTTCAGGTTCCAGATAAATGATTGTAGTGTTTGTTCTATTCTCTTAAAGAAGCTTGGTGGAACTTTGATGGGCATTGCATTAAATTTGTATATGGCTCTGGGGAGAATATTCATTTTGATGATATTTGTTCTTCCAATCCATGAGCATGGGATATCTTTCCATGTCTTGGTATCAGTTTCTATTTCCTTGAGTAGCGACTCATAGTTTTCAGCATACAAGTCTTTCACTTCTTTGGTCAACTTTATTCCTAGGTATTTGATTGATTTTGCTGAAACAGTAAATGGGAGTGATTTCTGGATGCCTTCTTCTTCAGATTTAGTGTTTGCATAAAGAAATGCCACTGATTTTTGTACATTGATTTTGTAGCCTGATACTTTGCTATATTGCCTAATAACTTCCAGTAATTTTCTGTTGGATTCTTTAGGTCTTTCTATGTATACTATCATATCATCTGCAAATATGAGAGCTTGACTTCCTCCCTTCCAATATGTATTCCTTTGATTTTTTTCTCTTGCCTGATTGCTATGGCAAGAACTTTCAATACTATGTTGAAGAGTAACGGTGACAGTGGACAACCCTGTCTAGTCGCCGATCTGAGGGGGAATGCTTTCAACTTCTGTCCATTGAGTATGATGTTGGCTGTAGGTTTGCTATATGTAGACTCCACTATCTTGAGCAATTTCTCATCTATTCCCATTTTTTGTAGAGTTTTGAGCATGAATGGGTGTTGTTGAAGGCTTTCTCTGCATCTATTGAGATAATCATGTAGTGTTTGGCTTTGCTTTTATTGATGTGGTGAATGACATTGATTGACTTACGAATGTTGAACCAGCCTTGCATTCCTGGGATGAATCCCACTTGGTCGTGATGAACAATCTTTTTGATATTTTGCTGTATCTGGTTGGCCAAGATCTTGTTTAATATTTTGGCATCTATGTTCATCAGAGATATTGGTCTGTAGTATTCCTTTTTTGTTCTGTCCCTATCAGCTTTTGGTATCAGGGTGATGTTGGCTTCATAGAAGGTGGAAGGGAGTATTCCTGTTTCTTCAATCTTATGGAAAAGCTTAAGAAATATGGGTACTAACTGTTTCCTGAAATTTTTTATCAATTCGTTTGTGAAGCCATCTGGTCCAGGACTCTCGGTGTTGGGAAGATTCTTAATAACTGTTTCAATTTCTTTTTCTCTGATTGGTGCATTTAGATTTTGTAGTTCTTCTTGGTTCAGTTTTGGAAGGGCATATGTTTCTAGGAATTGTTCCGTTTCTTCCAGATTCTCTAGCTTGGTGGCATATAGTTCTTTATAGAAGTTTTGCATGATTCTCTGGATTTCTGTGGTGTCAGTTGTGATATCTCCTCCATCATTTACAATTCTATTAATTTGAGTCTTCTCTCTTTTTTGTTTGGTGAGTCTGGCTAGGGGTTTGTCAATTTTGTTTAATCTTTCAAAGAACCAACATTTGGCTTCATTGATCTTTTGTATGCTTCTTTTATTTTTGATGTTGTTTATTTCTGCTCTAACTTTAGTGATTTCTGTCCTTCTGGTTGCTTTAGGGTTCTTTTGTACTTCTTCCTATAAGTCCTTGAGGTGTGCAGTAAGGTCGTTCATTTGAGCTTCTTCTTGGTGTTTAATATGTGATTGTATGGCTATAAGTTTCCCTCTTGGTACTGTTTTAGCTGTGTCCCAAATATTTTGATAGGTTGTGTCTTCATTTTCATTAGTTTCCAGGAACATTTGAATTTCCTGCTTGAGTGAGTCTCTGACCCAGTGGTTCTTAAGGAGCATGTTGTTTAGTTTCCAAATTCTGTGTCTTTTAATAATTTTCTGCTTGTTGTTAAATGTTAGTTTTACTCCACTGTGGTCTGAGAAAATACTTGGGATGATTTCAATGCTCTTGAATTTATTGATGCTTTCTTTGTGGCCTAACTTGTGGTCTATCCTTGAGTATGTGTTATGTGGATTTGAAAAGAAGGTGTATTCCAGTTTTTTGGGGTGGAGGAGTCTGAAAATGTCTAAGAAGTCTAGTCTGTCAATCTCTTCATTCAATTCTCTTGTATCTTTATTGGTTCTCTGCTTTGTTGATCTGTCTAAGTGTGAAAGTGGGGTATTGAAGTTTCCCACTATTATTGTATTACTATTGATGTATTTTTGAAATTCTTTCAGTAGGTGCTTAATGTATTTTGATGGTCCCTCATTGGGTGCATAGATGTTAATAATTGTTAAGTCTTCTTGGCTGATTGATCCTCTAATCATTATGTAATGTCCTTGCCTATCTTTTATTACTTTATTTAATTTAAAATCTATCGTGTCTGAGATGAGTATGGCTGTTCCTGCCCTTTTTTGTGGTCCGTTAGCCTGTATGATAGTTTTCCATCCTTTCACTTTAAGTCTGTGTTTATCTTGTTGTGACAGATGGGATTCTTGCAAGCAGCATATGGTTGGGTTATGTTTTCTGATCCATTCCCCCTCCCTGTGCCTTTTGATGGGTGAGTTTAAGCCATTGACATTTATTGATATTATGGATTTAATGTATTGTAGTGCCATTGTTCAAAAAAAAATTGTTTGCTCTGATATATTGCAAGTATTATAGTGATGTTCTTGTTTATAAGAGGTCTTTTAGTACCTCTTTCCATGCCGGCTTGGTGATGGTTGCCTCCTTTAACTGTTGTTTATCTAAGAAGGTTTTGATCCCTCCATCTAGTTTGAATGAATGTCTAGCAGGATATATTGTCCTTGGTTGAAACCCTTTTTCTTTCAGGGCTCCATAGATATCTTGCCACTCCCTTCTGGCTTTTAGAGTTTGAGTGGAGAAGTCTGCAGATAATATTATGGGTTTTCCCTTGTATGTGACTTTTTGTTTCTCTCTTGCAGCCTTTAGGTTCCTTTCTTTATCCTTACTCCTTCTCATTGTGACTATGATGTGTCTTGGTGTCTTCAGGTCTGGGTTGATTCTGTTTGGTACTCTCTGGGCCTCTTGAATCTTGATGTCCTTTCTGTTATTCAGGTCTGGGAAGTTTTCTTCTATTATTTCCTCTAGAATGTTTGCTTCCCCTTCCTCTCTTTCTTCCTCTGGCAGGCCAGTTATATGAATGTTACTTCTTTTGAGATCATCCCATATGTCTCTGTTGTTGTTTTCAGTGTCTCTCAATCTCTTTTTAAGCTCTTTTATCTCTTTCTACGTTTCCTCTAACTCATCCTCTGTCTGACTAATTCTATTTTCTGCTTCTGTTAGTCTGATTTTGCTTGCCTCAGCTTCTTTCTTCATTACAGCTATTTCAGCTTTCAGTTCTCTAATTGCCTCAAGATAATCAGTATTTTCCTTGGGGGTCTCAACTGTTGTTTCCCTAATACTGCCATTCCGTTCTTCCAATGTTGTTTTCATTTCTGTGATTAATAAGTTTATTATTGTTTGCATACTTTTCTTATCTATGGTTACTTCTGGCTGATTTGTCATTTCTTCTGGGCTCTTGTCTTCATTCATTGGAGTAGCAGTTTTATTTGTTTTTGATCTACCCATTTTTTTGATTTATGTGTTTCCTTTTTTTATGCTCTGTTGTTCCTCAGTTTTTGTGTCTTGAGTACAAGTAACACTGTACTAAATACCTTTATGACAATTGCACTCACCAACCTCAGGAATTACAGTAGCAACTGAATCAAGTATTGAAGTAGTTTAATCATTACAAGTTAGCCAAACAATTTCTCCAATCCGTGAATAAATAGTAACCAAATCCCAGTGAAGAAAGAGAAAAGAAAGAAAGGATAGGAAGAATAAACAGTAATGCAAATCTATTATCCACTGTATATTCTAGGGTTAACAAGAGGGGAAAGGGAACTAAAGCAGAGATACACACATAGACAGTCCACTCTGAGTCAGATTTCCTCCCCAAAATAATTCACAAATTCAGAAAGTCGAAGAAGGAAGAAGTGTATGACAAGATTTAAAAAAAAGAGAGAGAGAGACGAGAGAGAAAAGGGAAAAGATAAGAAAAATAGCTGTAATTAAAGAGCAGTGAAAGGAAATTTCCAAATGTGTATCAGTGAATTCAAAAAAGTACACTGTGGTGTGGGGGCTGGGGGCTGTGACTTTGGAAGCTGTAGGATTAAGGAAGAAGGGATGACAAGAATGAGAAAAAGAAAAAGAAAGAGAGAGAGAAAAAAAGAAAAAGATAACAAAAAGAACAGTCATAAAAGGGCAGTGAAAGGAAAGGTTTTTTTTTGTATTTATTTTTAATTATTTAATTAGCTATGCAGGGTGAGGTGGGGGGGTTGGCTACTTAGAAAGAAAAAAGGCCAGAGGTTTCAGAAGGGTATAGACTTAGAATTAATGATACTCCCTGGTGGGGCCGGAATTTGGTAAAGAAAAGGAGCTCCCCTCCCCTGCTAGGAGCTGATCCCCAGGGACTGGTTATGGGGGGGGGGGGCGGAAAGGAGGTATGCTTGAAAATTAAAACGAAGAAAAAAAATTTTTTTCCCCTTTTTTCCCTACTCTAATTCTTAACCCCAATTAAGTTATAGTCACCTCCTTGGTGTCACCGCTAGGACCCCTTATTGGCTGGCCTGCTAAAGGCAGAAAATCCTACCGTTTCCAGGAGATGTGGTCAGAGCTCAGCCACTAGCAGCTTCTCAGTCTGCCATTTTCCGGGAATCCCCCCCCCCCCCGGAAGCTTTTTTAAAGGATTCTCAAAGATGAAAACTAGCTCCAAGGCCTTTTGATCCAATGAGAGCTGTACTCAAGTATGTCCTCGGATCCACCCTCAGGGTCACGGTGTTCCCCAGAGACTCCTGAGAGAAAGCTCCCGAGCTACAGTGCTCCCTCCTGGTCCTCTGCCGGCCACCCAGCCACGCTCTGCAACAGGCGGAGGAGCTGCCTTCCCGGGTTGAGGACAGTGCCTGGTGCACTCACCTTGCTTGCCGCCACCTGGGAAGTCTGGAGCAGCCTGCCCGTTAGTCCACGCCACCTCTACTCTAATTCTTAACCCAAATTAAGTTATAGTCACCTCCTTGGTGTCACTGCTAGGACCCCTTATTGACTGGCCTACTAAAGGCAGAAAATCCTTCCGTTTCCAGAAGATGTGATCAGAGCTCAAGCCACTAGCAGCTTCTCAGTCCACCATCTTCCTGAAACCCCCCACAAAATCATCTTTTAATATTTCTACCAGAAAATTTTATCTTGAATCTATTAAGCCACCACAGCCAATCAGGTAAATTGTTGTAAATTTTATATGCCAACTGACCTGAACTCTTCAACTTCATCTATATCATGAAGATTCGGAAACGTGGGTATGATCTAAAGAAACAGAAGATAATGCAATACAACATGGGCCTTTTTAAGGATCCCTGAAAAGAAGCATGGTTATAATGGAAATTTTGGAGCCCCAGCTTCCCACCTGAAGGGGAGATGCTTCACAAGTGGTGAAGCAGGTCTGCAGGTGTCCATCTTTCACACTTACTGTATCCTCCTCCCTTCTCAATTTCTTTCTGTCCTATTGAATAAAAAATTGAAAGATAAAAAAAGAATGGGAAAGATGGCTGTCACGAGCAGTGGATTCATAGTGCTGGCACCTAGCCCCAGTGACTGGAGGCAAAATAAACAAATAAAATATAAAATTAGGGGGGCTGGGTGGTGGCACACCAGGACACAAGGACCCTAGTTCGAAACTCTGGTCCCCACTTGCAGGGGGAAATGCTTTGCAAGTGGTGAAGCAGTGTGGCAGGTGTCTCTATGTCTCTCTCCCTCTATATCATTAAAATTAAAAAATATTGGGAGGACTATGGAGAATATTGAAAAACTCTGGACAAGATTATGATGTGAGTATTAACTTCTTTATTTATAAAGTACTATTATATTCATCTACCACATTGTCCTAGGTAGGAGTTAGGTGTTAGAGAATTCCAAGGGGTTCAGTGAACAAAGAATAGGTGAAAGGAAAAAGAAAGGCAGTGGCAACAGAATGAGGAAAGAGAAAAGTGTTGTGTGCCAAGTGTCAAAAACTGGCAAATTGGGAATAGGAGGGATAGTTCATCTGGTAGGGTACCTGTACTCATAGGTATGAGCCAAGTTTAAGCTCCAAACACCACAAGGAATCACAATAATGTGAGAAACTTTGTTGCTGTGGTGCCTCTCCTCTCCTCAGTGTTGTCTTTTCCTCTCTTTCCACTTGTTTTTGTTTGATAAATTTGGCCTGGACCAGTGAAATATCACACACACACACACACACACACACACACACACACACACACACACACACACACACACACACTTCATCTTAGGTAAGTACAATATAGAAAGTTTCCCTATCTTCTCATTTTCTCTAGGATTGATATTTTCCATAGTAAACTATGGAAAATATACTAATGTTTTGGTCATATATTTAAATCAATGTATAATATTTTCAGTGCTATTCATAACATTTCCAAATTTATCTAATTCACAAATCTTCTAAAAATTCAGCTTTAGATATACAGTCATTAAAACATGCATTTACTTCTCCATCAGGATATTTATAAGTGCTCATAACTTCTGTGAACAGAAAGTACTATTTGTCTAAAACTGATCATTGTAACGTCATGCATATTTATGGTGCTATTTAGATAAATGAAATAATGCTCAATTTGTTATACACTTTATTGTGCTCAACTAAAATAAAATAAGCATTTTGAATTGATGTCTCAAATAAATATTGACTCCGTATTTATAATCTGCCACACACTAGTAATAAAACAATATATTTTATTATTTATTTCATGACATTTACTTTTATAATATGAAAAATCTCTCCAATTAAGCTATGAAATATTCACAACTGCTATATAGCTGGAAAAATACTTTGTTTCAGAAGTATTTCACTTTCTTTAAATTTCCTGTTAGAAAATTGATAGGACTAATTTCATAACTTTCTTTTCTTATAAAAATACATGTTTCATACCACTGTTTGACCCCTTCTTATACAGTTTTGGCTTTAGACAACATTCCTCGGTGTTTTATAAATGAAAATTACTAGAAGAATTCATCTTCTGTGGCAGACTGAAAATATGGCAATGCCTCTTCCCTCTTTCTGTCTTTATCTTTTGCATTTGGGTTGCATTTTTTTCTGCTTACTTGAGAGGTATGCCTATTTCTGCATTACTTGAATCTGACCTCATAAATTCCTTTTGTTCATAAAATAATAGCAGAAGAAATTCCATGTCAGTTCAAAAATCAAACCCTCAAATGGTCTCATAAGCTTCCTTTTGAGTCATTGATACATAGCTAGAGGAAACTAGCATGGTGTGAAGGTTGCAATATTTCCAGAATTCAACACCAAATGGTCAAGTATTAGTTTGCCGAAGTTGTCATCATACTTTTTTTATCCCATGCCATTTATCCTTTGTTGCTCTTTCCTTTTTCACTAAGATGTTTTGATTTGCAAATACTATGGTTTGTTTTATTGTTATTATGACTTTTTATTTATTTATAAAAAGGAAACATTGACAAAACCATAGGATAAGAGGGGTACAACTCCACACAATTCCCACCACCAGAACTCCATATCTCATCCCCTCCCCTGATAGCTTTCCTATTCTTTAACCCTGGAGTATGGAACCGTGGTCATATGGGGTACAGAAGGTGGAAGGTCTGGCTTCTTTAATTGCTTCCCCGCTGAACATGGGTGTTGACAGGTCGATCCATACTCCCAGCCTGTATTCTGACTTTTTTTTTTTTTTTATGTAGCACTGGGGGAATAAACCCAGAACCTTCCTGAGATCAACATTTCATTCATTGTATTTCAGAGAGTGAGGAGGAAGGATGAGAGGCAAAGAAAGGGAAAGACATTAGAGTGTTGAGTATCCTTAATGTTGCCCTCTAGAGTTGAAGCCAGGGCCTCACATACTAGAGGGTATGGGGCTGATAGGATAAGCTAACTAACTCCTGGGCCTGAGGATTTCTATTCAATATGATTCGTAATACATCGTAACTAAGTTTAAGAAAACCTACCCTATGATATATATCTTAAATTATTTAATCTCCGGTATTTTCTGCCAAAGTGTTTATGACTTGCTAAAAACAATTTACAAATGACACATGAAATGTATTGCGTTAATGTATTGCAAATTTCCTTTTAACCAAACTAATATAAAATGTATTAAGAAATTTGTCTTGTATAATATTTATATAAATGCACACACAGAAACAAAGGAAGAGACACAACATACTTAACAAATTTAGATAAACAGATTTATATGAAATTAAGGAATACTATCATACTACCATCGTTTCTCAGAGGCTACATTTATTTCTTTCTGCAAAAGGATGAGAAATCTCTAAGGGAACTTTTTTTTCTTTTTTTCATTCCTCTGTAAAGATAATGATGAGTAGAAAATTTGCTTCCTTGGTTAGCTAATGTCATATTATTATTTCTTGGTTCATTTTAGTGCTTTCCTTTTCAACTTCCCTGTTCTTTTTAATTAAATGAGTTAGGAGGAAAAGGTGCTGACGTAGAAATAAGAAGAAGCAATAATCTCATTTACCAGGTGGAATTTTCTCTCACCTAGATTCTAATACATTATAAAAACTCCAAAATAGCCACAAATCACCATAAACTAATGTGGACATATCTGTGAACTTAAAAGGAAATCTTAGTTCAATAAAACCAAACAATTCAAGCACAAATCATATATATAAATACCTACATGGAAGGAAGATTTTTAAAAAAGCTTAAAGTGACAGACTAAAAAAAAGTAGAAACAGGGAGTGGGGCGGTATCACAACGTCAATGACTGCCACCTCTCCAGATTCGAAGGAGGTCTCGAAACTTTACATCAGGCTCAACCTGACGCTGTTGACTGGCTATGGAAGAAGGGCAAATGCTAGAAGAACAGCGGGTTAAGCACATGTGGAGCAAAGCACAAGGACCTGGATAAGGATTCTATTTCGAGCCCTGCCTCTCCGCCTGCAGGGGAGTCACTTCATAAGCGGTGAAGCAGGTCTGCAGGTGTCTGTCTCTCCCCCTCTCTGTCTTCCCCTCCTCTCTCCATTTCTCTCTGTCCTATCCAACAACGACGACATCAAAAACAATAATTACGACAATAAAACAAGGGCAACAAAAGGGAATAAAAAATACATAAAGCTAGTAACGCAGTTCCTTTATATTTGCTGAAGAAAAAGTTCAGATTGAATTCTCATGACTTGGTAGGCTTTAAAATGGAAAATTATATGTGAACTTCTGGATTTTGTGAAAAAGAGCAGATCTTACCTTTCATGATTTAACAAGAAACCATGGCCAGTTTTTTTTTTTTTTTTTTGCATTCACTTTGCCCAGCTAGTTTATAATTTTGAGATTATTTGAAACTGCTTTTGATTAATGATGTTTTTAGTTCATGGCAACCACTTAATGAAGCTTATTTGTGAATGGTTTTTTACTAACTAGTACTTTTATTGGGAAAATTTCTGCTTGACATTTTGTGTTTTGACTGGCATTTTCTTGTTGCCAGCTGTCATAAAAAGGGACTGCAACACATGCCGTTAGCAGCATATGCCTTTTTTGGGTGCTGAATAGCATTTTCATACAAAAAAAAGTCAAATGATCCATAACATATTAGGCTGTCATTTGAAAACAGCATTAGAAAATGAAACATTTTTCATGCCTGTAATATATTTTGTTCCCCAAGGCTCAATCTAACATTTTCCTGCTACTTTTGAAAACATAGTACATTGGATACTTATTCTTTTAATTGACTCCATTAGGGTTTTCAGAATCTTTATGGGTTTTTTTTTAAGTAAAGGTTAAGAAAATACATTTTAAAACTTTATAAATTCGGTTTATTTTACTACTCTATTTATATTCCTGTTTTTAGGAATAACTTTTCAAATGATCACTACACATAGATAATTACATAAATTTATCTCCATGGAAAATTATATCTACAGGCTATTTCATACTTTGAGTTGGAGCCTTCTTAATAGAACATGAACAAATCAGTGCAAAATATGTAGCAATAAATTAAACTATACCCTTAACTGCTTTATTAATTTACTTTATTTATAATGCAATATATATCAAATGGCAGTTTAGGATTTAAATTATAGGGAAATCATTTAAATCTTTAGAAAAAGTGTTTTGGAAATTTCAAAGCCCTTTCTATATTTACTTTAATGTGACCTCTATTTTTAATTAATTATTTAATATTGATTTATAAAACCAAAAGATAACAGGAGTAAAATTCCATACTTTTCCCACCACCAGAGTTCTGTGTCCCCATTTACTACACTGAAAATTGTAGTACTTCCAAAGTCATAAATATGGGTTGACTAATTCTCTCTCACTCTGTCTGACACACACACACACACACACACACACACACACACACGCACGCACGCACACATGCACACGCACACACACGCACATGCGTACACACACATACACACATATATATATTTGCTCTTTTTTTTTTTATGGTCCTGCCTTCTTTTCCTTTCTAAGTCACCACCAACACCTATTACTTCATATGAGTGTCCTTCCTTTCTTGCTTTTTTTTTTTTTTCTTTTTCCAGGTCCTGATGGAATTGGAGTTCAGAGCCGTTTGGTCATCTTTCTATAACATTTCTCTGGGTGAATGAACCAATATTCTTTTTGGAGTGTAGAAGGTAGAGTTCTGGGTTCTGTAATAGGTTATTTTCTGGACAAGGACATTGGTAGGTCGATCCATACCCTCAGCCTATTTCTATATTTCCCTAGCAGAGTAGGGTTCTGAAGGTATGAGGTTGTGACTCCCTAATTTTGATACTTTACACTAAAAGGACATATTTTAATGTCCTCTATCTTACTTACCTGAAATTTTAGGAAGCAGTAATAATAATATTAGTACTTGATACTTATTGTTAAACTAAAATACAGTTGAGCATCTGATTATCTCTGTTCTATATTTCTGGAATCTGACAACTTAAAAAAAATGTACTGAATTGTGTCAAAATATCATTTATTTATGAAAACAGGATTTTTTAAAGAAATATTTTACAACTTCTTGCACACCAGTAGAGTGCACACATTACCATGGGTGAGGACTTGTGTTCGAGCCTCGACTCCACACCTGCAAGGGTAGGGGGAGGCTTTTGCAAAAGATGAAGCCAAGTTAGTAGGTATTTATCTTTTTCTCCAACTCACTGTCAGCTACTCCTCTTAATTTCTCTTTGTCCTAACAAATAAAATAGAAACAAAGGAAGAAAGAAAGAAAGGAAGAAAGGAAAGAAGGAAGGAAGAAAAGAAAGAAAGAAAGAGAGAGAGAAAAAAGAAAGAAAGAAAGAAAGAGAGAGAGAAAAAAGAAAGAAAGAAAGAAAGAAAGAAAGAAAGAAAGAAAGAAAGAAAGAAAGAAAAAAGAGAGGAAGAAAGAGAGAAAGAAAGAAGTCGCTACTGGAAGCAGTAGACTTGTGCTGGAACTGAGTCTTAGGGATTGCCCAGTGGCAATTCACATAAACAAACAAACAAAGCTGAAAATGTTTTTGAAGGATTAACTATGTGAATAATACAGTGTACTCACAAATATGAAGACAATGTTCTTTTTTATTTTACTTTAATTAATTATTAGATAGAGATAAATTGAAAGGCAAGGGGGAGATAAAGAGGAAAAGAGACAGTCACCTGCAGCTCCACTTCACCACTTGCGAAGCTTTCTCCCTGCAGGAGGCTTGTAGGGGACTTGAACCCAGGTCCTTGTGCACTGTAGTGTGTGCACTTAACTTGGTGTGCCACTGCCTGGCCCCACAATGTTAATTCTTAAGAAGGAAATTATTGTGTGAAAGTAGATTATTATAAAACAACTATTGTTGTAAAGCTTATTATTGTCACCAAAAGCACCCTGACCCATCACTCATTACTTTAAAACTAGTAGTTCAGACTTCAGTCTTAAATACCCAAATTGGAGAGTGTTTTCTTTTTAAAAATGTTTTCCCCTTTTGTTGCCATTATTGTTTATCTTAGTTATTGTTGTTACTGCTGCCGTTGTTGACTAGGACAGAGAAGTCGAGGAAGGAGGGGAAGACAAAAAGGGGGTGAGAAAGATAGACACCTCCAGACCTGCTTCATTGCTGGTGAAGCGACTCCCCTGCAGTTAGGGAGCCTGGGGCTCCAACCAGGATCCTTATGCTGGTCCTTGTGCTTCGTGCCATGTGCGCTTAACCCACTGTGCCACCGCCGGACTCCCTAGAGAGTGTTTTTATACTTGATCTAAATGGATTTTGACTAGATACTCAAGATGCTAATTCCTCAGCACCATGCCAGGGAACCTGACAAATGAAAGCTCAGTAAGACATCAGCTGTTTCCCAAGACGAATCTTTGAGCATGACACTATCAAGTACTAAGCAGATCTCCTGTTTTCAACATTGATAACAATTGTGCTTCAAATTGTGAGATCAGTCACCAAAAATATCCTTTAACTTCTTGACACCAGAATTATCTCGAAGACTTAGTGGCTGCATTCTTCACTGATTCTCCTTCCTTCCTTCCTTCCTTTCTCTTTCTCTCTCTCTCTCTCTTCCCGTCCATTTTGATAGAGGGAAAATTCTAGAGAGAAAGGAAAAGGCAGAGAAAGGAAAGCCACTACAACATCTCTCCACCACTCACGAAGCCTCCCCTCTTGCATATACTCCCATATGGTAGCTGGGGGTGGAGACTGTGTCTTTCTGTATGGCTGTGTGTGTGTGTGTGTAAATAGCTTTTTATTTAAAACATGAAGATAGATAATTCAGACATGTGATTTGAGTTAGTTTCCATCCATATCCATAAGTATTGCCAATACTTATGATTTTTATTTTCCTAATGAGAAATGTAGACAAAGTGATTCTGACATTGAGGTTAAAAAATTTACCTTAAGTATCTTATGTCAAGGCTATTAGGAGAGTTAAATAGCTTGCTCTCAAGACTTGTCATTGAGGAAATGGATCAGAAGAAATAAACTTAGAAAGTGTCAAGTTGAGGGAATCATTGAGCATGTATTAAGTCAAAACCAATTATATTTCATGAAAAGAACTTTCTCTTGAAATAAGGCTGATTTATGAGGAGACATTTCACTCAAAGTATACTAATCTCAACCATTTTGTGTCATTGCTAATTAAGGTTATCATATGTAGTTAAAGAGGACACCAGTGATTAGATTGTCAAGATACAATGAAAAAGGTGCTTCTTAATGAAGTATATGAATAATGCAGACCAGAAATGTATTTGAGATAAATAATCCACATGATAGTATGAATTTGGTGCTTATGTAATCAATTAGTTGATATCATAAAGTCATGAACCTGAAAGCAGTTCAAAATACATTATAAGTTATATTTTCCAACTGGTTCATTTTTTACCTTCTCACTAGTGCCAAGAAATCTACTCAAATATGTACTCTATACCAATTCTGTGGTGTTAGTCTTCTGAAATGTACAATTAATACAGAGCTCATCCTTACCATTTAAAATGTCATTGAGACTATTCTTCCCAAAGTATCTTTATTTATTTTCATGTGAATACTATACATTCTATATGATTAAATTTTATTCATATCAAAAACATAATATATTATAGTTATTTGATATTATTCATACCGTAGATATACTAGAATATAGAATAGAGTGTTTTAGAAGAGATTTATTTAATTTAAACTCCCCAGTTACACAATTTTCAGCGAGAATATTAAAGAACATATGAATGAAAAACATTTTGAGAAAATGCATAAGATCATAAATAATAAATCAGGTGTAAACTGAGAATATGAAAACAAACACTAATTTTGATTTTTCAATATTTAGAAGACAGTAAAAATGTAGGATCAGTAGTATGCATATGTTGCCAGGCATGAGGACCTCTGTTCAAATCCCCTGTGCCCACCTATAGGGAGAGAACCTTCACTAGAGGTATAGCAATGCTACAAGTGTCTCTCCTTACTTTGGTATTTCTCTTTCTTTTTATCTTTCTGTCACTCACACTTTAACACACACACACACACACACACACACACACACACACATACACTGGCAACTTGGGTTTGTGTAATTAATACAAAATACAAAACAAATCTGTATTTAAAACGCAGATGAAAATGAAAAAGTAAGAGGGTAGGTGGTGGCATATCTGGCAGGATGCATCTGTCACAATGCACAGGAACCCAAGTTCAGGACCCTTGTCACTCACTACCTGCATGAGGTAAGCTTTACAAGTGGTGAGGTAGTGCTGAAGGTCTTTCTCTCTCTCCCCCCCCTTAATTTTTCTTTATCCTATCAAGTAAAAGAAAAAGAAATAAAGAAAAATGAGGGGGGGGAAAGGCCACTGTAGCAATGGATCCATAGATTAGGTACCCAACCCAACTGATGGCACTGGTGGCAATAAAAAAACAATTGAATTAAAAAAATGAAACTGACATATCATATTTACTATATACTTACACATAGTTGATAGTCTAAATATTTTGTTATAATAATCATGTATATATTGATATGTCGTGAATGCTTACTACTTTATTGATTGCTTTTTTAACAGAGACAAAGAAGGAAGAGAAGCAGAAACAGAGTAAAAGAGTTCCTAGTACCAAGGCGTCCTTCAGGGGTCTGAGGGTCATGATCAAACCTAGCTCACACACATGCAAAATCAAAACACTATCCAACTAAACTATTCCACTGGGTTGGTAATCTTTTTATGATCATCTAAACTAATTATTTAATATTTTTCTATGATATTCAATTATTTTTACATTTGTGAGTTTCTGGTCCCCTACATAACATATTTTAGCAAAAAAAATGTATATGGATAACTGATAAGAAATGAGTTCTTAATCAAACAAACTTTTATATTATTTTTTAAATATTTCTTTCTTTTTTTGCCCTTGTTGTTTTATTGTAGTCGTTGTTGGATAGGATAGAGAGAAATGGGGAGAGGAAGGGAAGACAGAGAGGGGGAGAGAAAGATAGACACCTGCAGACCTGCTTTACCACTTTGTGAAGCGACTCCCCTGCAGGTGGGGAGCCAGGGCTCAATGCTGGTCCTTGCTTTGCGTGAGCCATGTGCACTTAACCCACTACCGCCCAATTCACCTTTTATATTATTTTCTAGAGCC